>NC_088220.1:60876882-61176882 GCF_036934945.1 Oncorhynchus masou masou
ATACAACATCCTTTTACACAGACTAGCTACATCCTCTTACACAGACTAGCTACATCCTCTTACACATACAACATCCTTTTACACAGACTAGCTACATCCTCTAACACAGACTAGCTACATCCTCTTACACAGACTAGCCACATCCTCTTCCACAGACTAGCTACATCCTCTAACACAGACTAGCCACATCCTCTTCCACAGACTAGCTACATCCTCTAACACAGACAGGCTACATCCTCTAACACATACAACATCCTTTTACACAGACTAGCTACATCCTCTTTTACACAGACTAGCTACATCCTCTTACACATACAACATCCTTTTACACAGACTAGCCACATCCTCTTCCACAGACTAGCTATATCCTCTTACACAGACTAGCCACATCCTCTTCCACAGACTAGCTACATCCTTTTACACAGACTAGCCACATCCTCTTCCACAGACTAGCTACATCCTCTAACACAGACGAGCTACATCCTCTAACACAGACGAGCTACATCCTCTAACACAGACTAGCTACATCCTCTTACACAGACTAGCTACATCCTCTAACACAGACGAGCTACATCCTCTTACACAGACTAGCTACATCCTCTTACACAGACTAGCCACATCCTCTTCCACAGACTAGCTACATCCTCTAACACAGACTAGCTACATCCTCTTACACAAACTAGCTACATCCTTGTACACAGACTAGCCACATCCTCTTCCACAGACTAGCTACATCCTCTTACACATACTAGTTACATCCTCTAAAACGTACAACATCCTCTTCCACAGAATAGCTACATCCTATTCCACAGATTAGCCACATCCTCTACCACAGACTAGCTACATCCTCTAACAGACTAGCCATATCCTCTAACACAGACTAGCTACATCCTCTTACACAGACTAGCTACATCGTCTTACACATACAACATCCTTTTACACAAACTACCTAAGTCCTCTTACACAGACTAGCTATATCCTCTTACACAGACTAGCCACATCCTCTTCCACAGACTAGCTACATCCTCTTACACAGACTAGCTACATCCTCTTACACAGACTAGCCACATCCTCTTCCACAGACTAGCTACATCCTCTAACACAGACGAGCTACATCCTCTAACACAGACTAGCTACATCCTCTTACACAGACTAGCTACATCCTCTAACACAGACTAGCTACATCCTCTTACACAGACTAGCTACATCCTCTAACACAGACGAGCTACATCCTCTAACACAGACTAGCTACATCCTCTAAAACAGACTAGCAACATCCTCTAACACAGCCTAGCTACATCCTCTTACACAGACTAGCCACATCCTCTTCCACAGACTAGCTACATCCTCTTACACAGACTAGCCACATCCTCTTCCACAGACTAGCTACATCCTCTAACACAGACTAGCTACATCCTCTAACACATACAACATCCTTTTACACAGACTAGCTACATCCTCTTACACAGACTAGCTACATCCTCTTACACATACAACATCCTTTTACACAGACTAGCTACATCCTCTTCCACAGACTAGCTACATCCTCTTACACAGACTAGCTACATCCTCTTACACAGACTAGCCACATCCTCTTCCAAGGACAAGCTACATCCTCTAACACAGACTAGCTACATCCTCTTCCACAGACTAGCTACATCCTCTTACACAGACTAGCTACATCCTCTTCCACAGACTAGCTACATCCTCTTACACAGACTAGCCACATCCTCTTCCACAGACTAGCTACATCCTCTAACACAGACGAGCTACATCCTCTAACACAGACTAGCTACATCCTCTTACACAGACGAGCTACATCCTCTAACACAGACTAGCTACATCCTCTAACAGTTAGAGGATGTAGCTAGCTACATCCACTTACACAGACTAGCTACATCCTCTTATGAGGATGTAGCTATTCTTTGTTACATACAAAACCTGTAGCTAGTCTGTGTGCGGATGTAGCAGACTAATCTGTAAAAAGATGTTGTATGTAAGAGGATGTAGCTACTGTGTATCCTCTTACTGTGTATGTTGTATGTGTAAGAGGATGTAGTATCTATGTGTTAGAGTCTAACACATACAACATCCTTTTACACAGATTAGCTACATCCTCTTACACATACAACGTCCTTTTACACAGACTAGCTACATCCTCTTCCACAGACGAGCTACATCCTCTTACACAGACTAGCTACATCCTCTTACACATACAACATCCTTTTACACAGACTAGCTACATCCTCTTCCACAGACTAGCTACATCCTCTTACACAGACTAGCTACATCCTCTTACACAGACTAGCTACATCCTCTTACACAGACTAGCCACATCCTCTTCCAAGGACAAGCTACATCCTCTAACACAGACTAGCTACATCCTCTAACACATACAACATCCTTTTACACAGACTAGCTACATCCTCTTACACAGACTAGCTACATCCTCTTACACATACAACATCCTTTTACACAGACTAGCTACATCCTCTTCCACAGACTAGCTACATCCTCTTACACAGACTAGCTACATCCTCTTACACAGACTAGCTACATCCTCTTACACAGACTAGCCACATCCTCTTCCAAGGACAAGCTACATCTTCTAACACAGACTAGCTACATCCTCTTCCACAGACTAGCTACATCCTCTTACACAGACTAGCTACATCCTCTTCCACAGACTAGCTACATCCTCTTCCACAGACTAGCTACATCCTCTAACACAGACGAGCTACATCCTCTAACACAGACTAGCTACATCCTCTTACACAGACGAGCTACATCCTCTAACACAGACTAGCTACATCCTCTTACACAGACTAGCTACATCCTCTTTCACAGACTAGCTACATCCTCTTACACAGACTAGCTACATCCTCTAACACAGACTAGCAACATCCTCTTCCACAGACTAGCTACATCCTCTAACACAGACTAGCTACATCCTCTAACACATACAACATCCTTTTACACAGATTAGCTACATCCTCTTACACATACAACATCCTTTTACACAGACTAGCTACATCCTCTTCCACAGACGAGCTACATCCTCTTACACAGACTAGCTACATTCTCTTACACAGACTAGCCACATCCTCTTCCAAGGACTAGCTACATCCTCTAACACAGACTAGCTACATCCTCTTCCACAGACTAGCTACATCCTCTTACACAGACTAGCTACATCCTCTTCCACAGACTAGCTACATCCTCTTACACAGACTAGCTACATCCTCTTACACAGACTAGCCACATCCTCTTCCAAGGACTAGCTACATCCTCTAACACAGACTAGCTACATCCTCTAACACATACAACATCCTTTTACACAGACTAGCTACATCCTCTTACACAGACTAGCTACATCCTCTTACACATACGACATCGTTTTACACCGACATAGCTACATCCTCTTACACAGACTAGCCACATCCTCTTCCAACGACTAGCTACATCCTCTAACACAGACTAGCTACATCCTCTTCCACAGACTAGCTACATTCTCTTACACAGACTAGCTACATCCTCTTCCACAGACTAGCTACATCCTCTTACACAGACTAGCTACATCCTCTTACACAGACTAGCTACATCCTCTTACACAGACTAGCCACATCCTCTTCCAAGGACTAGCTACATCCTCTAACACAGACTAGCTACATCCTCTAACACATAAAACATCCTTTTACACAGACTAGCTACATCCTCTTCCACAGACTAGCTACATCCTCTTCCACAGACTAGCTATATCCTCTTACACAGACTAGCCACATCCTCTTCCACAGACTAGCTACATCCTCTTACACAGACTAGCCACATCCTCTTCCACAGACTAGCTACATCCTCTAACACAGACTAGCTACATCCTCTTACACAGACTAGCTACATCCTTGTACACAGACTAGCCACATCCTCTTCCACAGACTAGCTACATCCTCTTACACATACTAGTTACATCCTCTAACAACTAGCTACGACATCCTCTTCCACAGAATAGCTACATCCTATTCCACAGATTAGCCACATCCTCTACCACAGACTAGCTACATCCTCTTACACAGACTAGCTACATCGTCTTACACATACAACATCCTTTTACACAGACTACCTAAGTCCTCTAACACAGACTAGCTACATCCTCTTACACAGACTAGCCACATCCTCTTCCACAGACTAGCTACATCCTCTAACACAGACTAGCTACATCCTCTTACACAGACTAGCCACATCCTCTTCCACAGACTAGCTACATCCTCTAACACAGGCGAGCTACATCCTCTAACACAGACTAGCTACATCCTCTTACACAGACTAGCTACATCCTCTAACACAGACTAGCTACATCCTCTTACACAGACTAGCTACATCCTCTAACACAGACGAGCTACATCCTCTAACACAGACTAGCTACATCCTCTAAAACAGACTAGCAACATCCTCTAACACAGCCTAGCTACATCCTCTTACACAGACTAGCTACATCCTCTTCCACAGACTAGCTACATCATCTAACACAGACTAGCTACATCCTCTTACACAGACTAGCTACATCCTCTAACACAGACTAGCTACATCCTCTAACACATACAACATCCTTTTACACAGATTAGCTACATCCTCTTACATACAACGTCCTTTTACACAGACTAGCTACATCCTCTTCCACAGACGAGCTACATCCTCTTACACAGACTAGCTACATCCTCTTACACATACAACATCCTTTTACACAGACTAGCTACATCCTCTTCCAAAGACTAGCTACATCCTCTAACACAGACTAGCTACATCCTCTTCCACAGACTAGCTACATCCTCTTACACAGACTAGCCACATCCTCTTCCAAGGACAAGCTACATCCTCTAACACAGACTAGCTACATCCTCTAACACATACAACATCCTTTTACACAGACTAGCTACATCCTCTTACACAGACTAGCTACATCCTCTTACACATACAACATCCTTTTACACAGACTAGCTACATCCTCTTCCACAGACTAGCTACATCCTCTTACACAGACTAGCTACATCCTCTTACACAGACTAGCTACATCCTCTTACACAGACTAGCCACATCCTCTTCCAAGGACAAGCTACATCCTCTAACACAGACTAGCTACATCCTCTTCCACAGACTAGCTACATCCTCTTACACAGACTAGCTACATCCTCTTCACAGACTAGCTACATCCTCTTACACAGACTCCCACATCCTCTAACACAGACTAGCTACATCCTCTTACACAGACTAGCTACATCCTCTTTCACAGACTAGCTACATCCTCTTACACAGACTAGCTACATCCTCTAACACAGACTAGCAACATCCTCTTCCACAGACTAGCTACATCCTCTAACACAGACTAGCTACATCCTCTAACGCATACAACATCCTTTTACACAGATTAGCTACATCCTCTTACACATACAACGTCCTTTTACACAGACTAGCTACATCCTCTTCCACAGACGAGCTACATCCTCTTACACAGACTAGCTACATCCTCTTCCACAGACTAGCCATCCTCTTCCAAGGACTAGCTACATCCTCTAACACAGACTAGCTACATCCTCTTCCACAGACTAGCTACATCCTCTTACACAGACTAGCTACATCCTCTTCCACAGACTACAGACTAGCTACATCCTCTTACACAGACTAGCCACATCCTCTTCCACAGACATAGCTAGCTATCCTCTAACACATACAACATCCTTTTACACAGACTAGCTACATCCTCTTACACAGACTAGCTACATCCTCTTACACATACTAGCTACATCCTCTTACACATAGCTACATCCTCTTACACAGACTAGCTACATCCTCTTACACAGACTAGCTACATCCTCTTACACAGACTAGCTACATCCTCTTACACAGACTAGCTACATCCTCTTCCACAGACTAGCTACATCCTCTTACACAGACCTCTTACACAGACTAGCTACATCCTCTTACACAGACTAGCTACATCCTCTTACACAGACTAGCCACATCCTCTTCCAAGGACAAGCTACATCCTCTAACACAGACTAGCTACATCCTCTAACACATACAGATCTTTTACACAGACTAGCATCCTCTTACACAGACTAGCTACATCCTCTTCCACAGACTAGCTACATCCTCTTACACAGACTAGCCACATCCTCTTCCACAGACTAGCTACATCCTCTAACACAGACTAGCTACATCCTCTAACACAGACTAGCTACATCCTCTAACACAGACATAGCTAGCTACATCCTCTTACACAGACTAGACTAGCTACATCCTCTTACACAGACTCTACATCCTCTAACACACAGACCTCTTACACAGACTACATCCTCTTCCACAGACTAGCTCCTCTTACATCCTCTCTAAAACACAGACTAGCTACATCCTATTCCACAGACTAGCCACATTCTCTACCACAGACTAGCTACATCCTCTTCCACAGACTAGCTACATCCTCTTACACAGACTAGCCTCTTACATACAACATCCTCTTACACAGACTAGCGACATCCTCTTCCACAGCCTCACCTTTTCCACATACAAGCTACATCCTCTTACACAGACTAGCTACATCCTCTTACACCCACGAGCTACATCCTCTTACACAGACTATTCTACATCCTCTTCCACAGACTAGCTGCATCATCTTCCACAGACTGGCTACATCCTCTAAAACATGACATCCTCTTCCAGACATCCTCTTCCACAGATTAGCTACAGACTAGCTACATCCTCTAACACAGACTAGCTACATCCTCTTACACAGACTAGCTACATCCTCTTACACAGACTAGCTACATCCTCTTCCACAGACTAGCTACATCCTCTTAACCTCTTACAGACTAGCTACATCCTCTAACACAGACTAGCTACATCCTCTAACACAGACTAGCTACATCCTCTTCCACAGACTAGCTACATCCTCTAACACAGACTAGCCACATCCTCTAACACAGACTAGCTACATCCTCTTTCACAGACTAGCTACATCCTCTTACACAGACTAGCTACATCCTCTAACACAGACTAGCAACATCCTCTTCCACAGACTAGCTACATCCTCTAACACAGACTAGCTACATCCTCTAACACATACAACATCCTTTTACACAGACTACATCCTCTTACACATACAACGTCCTTTTACATCCTCTTCCACAGACGAGCTACATCCTCTTACACAGACTAGCTACATTCTCTTACACAGACTAGCCACATCCTCTTCCAAGGACTAGCTACATCCTCTAACACAGACTAGCTACATCCTCTTCCACAGACTAGCTACATCCTCTTACACAGACTAGCTACATCCTCTTCCACAGACTAGCTACATCCTCTTACACAGACTAGCTACATCCTCTTATCCTCCTTTCCAAGGACTAGCTACATCCTCTAACACAGACTAGCTACATCCTCTAACACATACAACATCCTTTTACACAGACTAGCTACATCCTCTTACACAGACTAGCTACATCCTCTTACACATACGACATCGTTTTACACCGACATAGCTACATCCTCTTACACAGACTAGCCACATCCTCTTCCAACGACTAGCTACATCCTCTAACACAGACTAGCTACATCCTCTTCCACAGACTAGCTACATCCTCTTACACAGACTAGCTACATCCTCTTCCACAGACTAGCTACATCCTCTTACACAGACTAGCTACATCCTCTTACACAGACTAGCTACATCCTCTTACACAGACTAGCCACATCCTCTTCCAAGGACTAGCTACATCCTCTAACACAGACTAGCTACATCTTCTAACACATAAAACATCCTTTTACACAGACTAGCTACATCCTCTTCCACAGACTAGCTACATCCTCTTCCACAGACTAGCTATATCCTCTTACACAGACTAGCCACATTCTCTTCCACAGACTAGCTACATCCTCTTACACAGACTAGCCACATCCTCTTCCACAGACTAGCTACATCCTCTAACACAGACGAGCTACATCCTCTAACACAGACTAGCTACATCCTCTTACACAGACTAGCTACATCCTCTAACACAGACTAGCTACATCCTCTTACACAGACTAGCTACATCCTCTAACACAGACTAGCTACATCCTCTTACACAGACTAGCTACATCCTCTAACACAGACAAGCTACATCCTCTAACACAGACTAGCTACATCCTCTTACACAGACTAGCCACATCCTCTTCCACAGACTAGCTACATCCTCTTACACATACTAGTTACATCCTCTAAAACGTATGACATCCTCTTCCACAGAATAGCTACATCCTATTCCACAGACTAGCCACATTCTCTACCACAGACTAGCTACATCCTCTTCCACAGACTAGGTACATCCTCTTACACATACAACATCCTCTTCCACAGACTAGCGACATCCTCTTCCACATACTAGCCTCATCCTTTTCCACATACAAGCTACATCTTCTTACACAGACTAGCTACATCCTCTTACACCCACGAGCTACATCCTCTTACACATACTAGTTACATATTCTGAAAAGTATGACATCCTCTTCCACAGACTAGCTGCATCATCTTCCACAGACTGGCTACATCCTCTAAAACGTATGACATCCTCTTCCACATACTAGCTACATCCTCTTCCACAGACTAGCTACATCCTCTTCCACAGATTAGCTACATCCCATTACAAAGACTAGCTACATCTTCTTAGACTAGCTACATCCTCTTCTACATACTAGCTACATCCTTTTCCACATACTAACTACATCCTCTTACATCCTCTTACACAGACTAGCTACATCCTCTTGCACAGACTAGCTACATCCTCTTACAAAGACTTGCTACATCCTCTTACACAGACTAGCTACATTCTCTTACACAGACTAGCTACATTCTCTTCCACAGACTAGCTACATCCTCTTCCACATACTAGCCTCATCCTTTTCCACATACAAGCTACATCTTCTTAGACTAGCTACATCCTCTTCCACAGACTAGCTACATCCTCTTCCACAGACTAGCTACGTCCTCTTACACAGACTAGCTACATCCTCTTCCACAGACTAGCTACATCCTCTTACACAGACTAGCTACGTCCTCTTACACAGACGTAACATACTTAAAACAACCGTCTCCTTAGTATACTGCTCATTTACAGAGTGGAATGCCTGAGTAGGCAGTATTTCATGACTTACACCGCAGCACAGAATAGATTGTTCTCTAGCAGTGGATCAGTGTTACACACTCAAACGCTTTCCTTTCCCCCTGAATAATTGATGGGAATAGATGGTTAGATGGTTAAGGACAAAGACAGGGCAGACTCCATTAGGACTGTAGTGGTCATGGTGCTGACTTCATCATCAGAGGGGTTAGTGTTGGGCTCAGTCTAACTGATACTGATCAGGTGAGACGGCATGAGCCGGGGATGAGGCATGAGCCGGGGATGGGGCATGAGGCATGAGCCCGGGATGGGGCATGAGGCATGAGCCGGGGATGGGGCATGAGCCGGGGATGGGGCATGAGGCATGAGCCGGGGATGGGGCATGAGGCATGTGCCGGGGATGGGGCATGAGGCATGAGCCGGGGATGGGGCATGAGGCATGAGCCGGGGATGGGGCATGAGCCGGGGATGGGGCATGAGGCATGTGCCGGGGATGGGGCATGAGCCGGGGATGGGGCTTGAGGCATGAGCCGGGGATGGGGCATGAGGCATGTGCCGGGGATGGGGCATGAGCCGGGGATGGGGCTTGAGCTGGGGATGGGGCTTGAGCTGGGGATGGGGCTTGAGCCGGGGATGAGGCATAAGCCTGGGATGGGGCATGAGCCGGGGATGAGGCATGAGCCTGGGATGGGGCATGAGCCGGGGATGAGGCATGAGCCTGGGATGGGGCTTGAGCCGGGGATGGGGCTTGAGCCGGTTATGGGGCATGAGCCTGGGATGGGGCTTGAGCCGGGGATGGGGCATGAGCCGGGGATGAGGCATGAGCCTGGGATGGGGCATGAGCCGGGGATGAGGCATGAGCCGGGGATGAGTCATGAGCTGGGGATGAGGCTTGAGCCGGGGATGGGGCTTGAGCCGGGGTTGGGGCTTGAGCAGGGGATGAGGCTTGAGCCGGGGATGAGGCATGAGCCGGGGATGAGGCATGAGCCGGGGATGGGGCTTGAGCCGGGGATGAGTCATGAGCCGGGGATGAGTCATGAGCCGGGGATGAGTCATGAGCTGGGGATGAGGCATGAGCCGGGGATGGGGCTTGAGCCGGGGATGAGGCATGAGCTGGGGATGAGGCATGAGCCAGGGATGCAGGATACCATTGTAGTCGTGCTATACAATAGCATGGATGGAGTCCTAGCACCACAGTTTTGGTCTGATGGTGGCCTTGTACACTTTCTCCAGACACCTGCCTTGCATTTCAGTTTCAAACGCACTAAACCCAGCACTGGGAGTAACAAGGACACCCTAGGAAAAGAGGGAAAAAGACTGCTTTTATGGTTTAGAATTGGAAGATAACCTAAGTGGTCAAAATACCTGTGTCTGGTCTGTCGGTTTCTATTTTTCCAAAGGCATGTCATAATCCATCCCAGAAGTGTGTAGAGGCCCACAGCTTTCACATACCTAGAAATACATGCTTTTCTCCGCCAGCAGAGCTGTGAGAAAGCCAGGCTCCTCACACACGCACACAGAACAAGCCGGACTCAAGTAAATAGCTCCTTGATGAAAAACATTACAACACTAGCAACACCGTGAAAAGAGCACTACCTTTTTAAAATAGACTCCCACTCCCTTGTTTTCATTTTTTCTTTTAGAGCACCATTTCACCCTAGAACATAACTTCCACCGCTCCTAGAGGGAGTGTGTTCTGTTTCAGATGGAGCCATGTTCTGTTTAACTGAGTGGATGTGTGAAAGGATGGAGAGAAACACAACAAACACCTCCCACTATCCCCAGCAGCGGGTGGCAGTGCCCAGGGTACAGCGGGCAAGCTGCTCCCTATCACTCACAAATGGCAGCAGCTAACCAGACACTGGGGGATTCACTATGTGGTGACGAGACACGCGGTTAACAGGAATACTGCCCCCTACGGGTATCAGTGAGAGACAGAAAGGAGGGACAGGCTAGGCTGAATTTTCCCTTCTCCTTTATCCCCTCATTCCCTCTGAGAAAGCATTCCACTAATACTACTGATGTAAGAGAGGGAAGAATTGAGTCCTGACAACGGTTGGAGGCAGGGAGGAGAGGGAGTGGAGGGGGGTGTACTTCAGGAATGCTGCTGGTTTGGAAACACAGAGTTGGCCTCTGGGACAATGGGGCATATTTTATGGAGATGTGGGGAAGCTGATAACACGTGCGTCTGCCGCGACAAAGGGGCACTTCTCCTGGCCTGGCCGAGCCCGTGAGAAAGGGGCACTTCTCCTGGCCTGGCCGTGCCCGTGACAAAGAGGCACTTCTCCTGGCCTGGCTGAGCCCCTGAGAAAGGGGCACTTCTCCTGGCCTGGCCGAGCCCCTGAGAAAGGGGCACTTCTCCTGGCCTGGCCGAGTCCCTGAGAAAGGGGCACTTCTCCTGGCCTGGCCGAGCCCGCGACAAAGGGGCACTTCTTCTGGCCTGGTCGAGCCCCTGAGAAAGGGGCACTTCTCCTGGCCTGGCCGAGCCCCTGAGAAAGGGGCACTTCTCCTGGCCTGGCCGAGCCCCTGAGAAAGGGGCACTTCTCCTGGCCTGGCCGAGCCCCTGAGAAAGGGGCACTTCTCCTGGCCTGGCCGTGCCCCTGAGAAAGGGGCACTTCTCCTGGCCTGGCCGTGCCCCTGAGAAAGGCATGTTTGTCGGGTGCTTTGACCATCATTCATTGCCTGTTAAACACCAGACTGTTCTGAATGGACGCAGAGCGCCGGCATAGCTGGGCCTCCTACACACTGCTCAGAGCCAGAGGGCTTGGACACCCAACGCCTAGGACCTCTCTCATGCTGTCTCGTATTAGGTCTGGGACAAGGTCTTTGACTAGGTTGGACAGGGCTCGATTTGGGCGGCGTCTAGTGCTGAGACTGGAGTTGGGGCTGGTGCTGGAGTTGGGGCTGGAGTTAGGGATAGTGCTGGAGTTGGGGCTGCTGCTGGAGTTGGGGCTGGTGCTGGAGTTGGGGCTGGTGCTGGGAATAGGGCTGGTGCTGGGAATAGGGATGGTGCTGGGAATAGGGATGGTGCTGGGAATAGGGATGGTGCTGGGAATAGGGATGGTGCTGGGAATAGGGATGGTGCTGGGTTAGGGATGGTGCTGGAGTTAGGGATGGTGCTGGAGTTAGGGATGGTGCTGGAGTTAGGGATGGTGCTGGGAATAGGGATGGTGCTGGGAGTTAGGGATGGTGCTGGAGTTAGGGATGGTGCTGGAGTTAGGGATGGTGCTGGAGTTAGGGATGGTGCTGGAGTTAGGGATGGTGCTGGAGTTAGGGATGGTGCTGGAGTTAGGGATGGTGCTGGAGTTGGGGCTGGTGCTGGAGTTAGGGATGGTGCTGGAGTTAGGGATGGTGCTGGAGTTAGGGATGGTGCTGGAGTTAGGGATGGTGCTGGACTTAGGGATGGTGCTGGAGTTGGGGCTGGTGCTGGAGTTAGGGCTGGTGCTGGAGTTAGGGATGGTGCTGGAGTTAGGGATGGTGCTGGAGTTAGGGATGGTGCTGGAGTTGGGGCTGGTGCTGGAGTTGGGGCTGGTGCTGGAGTTAGGGATGGTGCTGGAGTTAGGTATGGTGCTGGGAATAGGGATGGTGCTGGGAATAGGGATGGTGCTGGAGTTAGGGATGGTGCTGGAGTTAGGGATGGTGCTGGAGTTAGGTATGGTGCTGGGAATAGGGATGGTGCTGGGAATAGGGATGGTGCTGGAGTTAGGGATGGTGCTGGAGTTGGGGCTGGAGTTAGGGCTGGTGCTGGAGTTGGGGCTGGAGTTGGGGCTGGTGCTGGGAATAGGGATGGTGCTGGAGTTAGGGATGGTGCTGGAGTTGGGGCTGGAGTTAGGGCTGGTGCTGGAGTTGGGGATGGTGCTGGAGTTGGGGATGGTGCTGGAGTTAGGGATGGTGCTGGAGTTAGGGATGGTGCTGGAGTTAGGGATGGTGCTGGAGTTGGGGCTGGTGCTGGGAATAGGGATGGTGCTGGGAATAGGGATGGTGCTGGAGTTAGGGATGGTGCTGGGAATAGGGATGGTGCTGGGAATAGGGATGGTGCTGGAGTTAGGGATGGTGCTGGGAATAGGGATGGTGCTGGAGTTAGGGATGGTGCTGGGAATAGGGATGGTGCTGGGAATAGGGATGGTGCTGGAGTTAGGGATGGTGCTGGGAATAGGGATGGTGCTGGGAATAGGGATGGTGCTGGGAATAGGGATGGTGCTGGAGTTAGGGATGGTGCTGGGAATAGGAATGGTGCTGGGAATAGGGATGGTGCTGGGAATAGGGATGGTGCTGGAGTTAGGGATGGTGCTGGAGTTAGGGATGGTGCTGGAGTTAGGGATGGTGCTGGAGTTAGGGATGGTGCTGGGAATAGGGATGGTGCTGGGAATAGGGATGGTGCTGGAGTTAGGGATGGTGCTGGAGTTAGGGATGGTGCTGGAGTTAGGGATGGTGCTGGAGTTAGGGATGGTGCTGGAGTTAGGGATGGTGCTGGAGTTAGGGATGGTGCTGGGAATAGGAATGGGGCTGTGTAGCTTCCCATGAAGGAACATGGCAAGGCATTCACATTTGTTTCCACTTATGTTACATGATCTTTTAGAGCTTCATTTGAACAAATCCCTCACTTCACCGCACACTGTACTTTCCAAGAGAGATCTTCCATCTAGCCTAAACCAGACAAAAAATAGATACAAATTATTCCTAAAGCAGATAAAAAATTGTAAAAAAGTTGACTAAAGCCTCTTAACCTATCACTGGTGATTCAGCCCCTGAATGCCTTTTAGTTTCCTGACACACGTTTTCTCCGCTCTGCACTTTACAGCAATCATTAAAAGCAGTCAGAGAGACTGTGAGAGAGGGAGAGGGGAGAGAAAGAGAGGGGGAGGGGAGAGAAAGAGAGAGGGGAGAGAAAGAGAGAGGGAGAGTGGAGAGAAAGAGAGAGGGGGAGGGGAGAGAAAGAGAGAGGGAGAGGGGAGAGAAAGAGAGAGGGAGGGAGGGGGGAGAGAAAGAGAGAGGGAGAGGGGAGAGAAAGAGCAAAAGGAAGAGAGGATCATGCAGAGGGAAGGAGAGAGAGAGACCGGGAGAGAGAGACAGGGCACGAGAGACAGGGAGAGAGAGAGAAAGGAAGAGAGAATCAGAGAGAGGGAAGGGGAGAGAGAGACAGAGAGAGAGAGAGAGAGAGAGAGAGAAAGGAAGAGAGAATCAGAGAGAGGGAAGGAGAGAGAGAGACTGGGAGAGAGAGACAGGGCACGAGAGACAAGGAGAGAGAGAGAAAGGAAGAGAGAATCAGAGAGAGGGAAGGGGAGAGAGAGACAGGGAGAGAGAGAGAGAAAGGAAGAGAGAATCAGAGAGAGGGAAGGGGAGAGAGAGACAGGGCGTGAGAGACAGGGAGAGAGAGAGAAAGGAAGAGAGAATCAGAGAGAGGGAAGGGGAGAGAGACAGAGAGAGAGAGAGAAAAGAAGAGAGAATCAGAGAGAGGGAAGGGGAGAGAGAGACAGAGAGAGAGAGAGAGAGAAAGGAAGAGAGAATCAGAGAGAGGGAAGGAGAGAGAGAGAGAGAGACTGGGAGAGAGAGACAGGGCACGAGAGACAGGGAGAGAGAGAGAAAGGAAGAGAGAATCAGAGAGAGGGAAGGGGAGAGAGACAGAGAGAGAGAGAGAAAAGAAGAGAGAATCAGAGAGAGGGAAGGGGAGAGAGAGACAGGGAGAGAGAGAGAAAGGAAGAGAGAATCAGAGAGAGGGAAGAGGAGAGAGAGAGAGAGAAAAAGGAAGAGAGAATCAGAGGGAAGGAAAGTGAGAGAGAGACCGGGAGCGAGAAAGGAAGAGAGAATCAGAGAGAGGGAAGGGGAGAGAGCGAGAAAGGAAGAGAGAATCTGAGAGAGAAAATTATAGAGAGAGACCGGGAGAGAGAGACAGGGAGAGAGAGAGAGAAAGGAAGAAAGAATCAAAGAGAGGGAAGGGGAGAGAGAAACAGGGAGAGAGAGAGAAAAGAAGAGAGAATCAGAAAGAGGGAAGGGGAGAGTGAATCAGAGAGAGGGAAGAGGGGAGAGACAGGGAGAGAGAGAGAAAGGAAGAGAGAATCAGAGAGAGGGAAGGGGAGAGAGAAACAGGGAGAGAGAGAGAAAGGAAGAGAGAATCAGAAAGAGGGAAGGGGAGAGTGAATCAGAGAGAGAGGCAGGAAGAGAGAATCAGAGAGAGGGAAGGGGAGAGAGACAGGGAGAGAGAGAGAAAGGAAGAGAGAATCAGACAGAAGGAAGGGGAGAGAGACAGGGGGAGAGAGAGAAAGGAAGAGAGAATCAGACAGAGGGAAGGGGAGAGAGACAAGGGGAGAGAGAGAAAGGAAGAGCGAATCAGACAGAGGGAAGGGGAGAGAGAGACATGTAGAGAGAGAAAGGAAGAGAGAATCAGACAGAGGGAAGGGGAGAGAGAGACATGGAGAGAGAGAGAAAGGAAGAGAGAATCAGACAGAGGGAAGGGGAGAGAGAGACATGGAGAGAGAGAGAAAGGAAGAGAGAATCAGACAGAGGGAAGGGGAGAGAGAGACATGGAGAGAGAGAGAAAGGAAGAGAGAATCAGACAGAGGGAAGGGGAGAGAGACATGGAGAGAGAGAGAAAGGAAGAGAGAATCAGACAGAGGGAAGGGGAGAGAGAGACAGGGAGAGAGAGAGAAAGGAAGAGAGAATCAGACAGAGGGAAGGGGAGAGAGACAGGGAGAGAGAGAGAAAGGAAGAGAGAATCAGACAGAGGGAAGGGGAGAGAGACAGGGAGAGAGAGAGAAAGGAAGAGAGAATCAGAGAGAGGGAAGGGGAGAGAGACATGGAGAGAGAGAGAAAGGAAGAGAGAATCAGACAGAGGGAAGGGGAGAGAGAGACAGGGAGAGAGAGAGAAAGGAAGAGAGAATCAGAGAGAGGGAAGGGGAGAGAGACAGGGGGAGAGAGAGAAAGGAAGAGAGAATCAGACAGAGGGAAGGGGAGAGACATGGAGAGAGAGAGAAAGGAAGAGAGAATCAGACAGAGGGAAGGGGAGAGCGAGACATGGAGAGAGAGAGAAAGGAAGAGAGAATCAGACAGAGGGAAGGGGAGAGAGACAGGGAGAGAGAGAGAAAGGAAGAGAGAATCAGACAGAGGGAAGGGGAGAGAGAGACAGGGAGAGAGAGAGAAAGGAAGAGAGAATCCGAGAGAGGGAAGGGGAGAGAGAAACAGGGAGAGAGAGAGAAAGGAAGAGAGAATCAGAAAGAGGGAAGGGGAGAGAGACAGGGAGAGAGAGAGAAAGGAAGAGAGAATCAGAGAGAGGGAAGGGGAGAGAGACATGGAGAGAGAGAGAAAGGAAGAGAGAATCAGACAGAGGGAAGGGGAGAGAGAGACAGGGAGAGAGAGAGAAAGGAAGAGAGAATCAGACAGAGGGAAGGGGAGAGAGAGACAGGGAGAGAGAGAGAAAGGAAGAGAGAATCAGACAGAGGGAAGGGGAGAGAGAGACATGGAGAGAGAGAGAAAGGAAGAGAGAATCAGAGAGTTGGAAGGAGTGAGAGCGACAGGGAGAGAGAGAGAAAGGAAAAGAGAATCAGAGAGAGGCAAGGGGAGAGAGAGACAGGGAGAGAGAGAGAAAGGAAGAGAGAATCAGAGAGAGGGAAGGGGAGAGAGAAACAGGGAGAGAGAGAGAAAGGAAGAGAGAATCAGAAAGAGGGAAGGGGAGAGAGAGAGAAAGGAAGAGAGAATCAGAGAGAGGGAAGGGGAGAGAGAGACAGGGAGAGAGAGAGAAAGGAAGAGAGAAACGAAGAGAGAATCAGACAGAGGGAAGGGGAGAGAGAGACCTGGAGAGAGAGAGAAAGGAAGAGAGAATCAGAGAGAGGGAAGGGGAGAGAGAGACAGGGAGAGAGAGAGAAAGGAAGAGAGAATCATAGAGAGAAGGGGAGAGAGAGAGAGAAAGGAAGAGAGAATCAGAGAGAGGGAAGAGGAGAGAGAGACAGGGAGAGAGAGAGAGAAAGGAAGAGAGAATCATAGAGAGAAGGGGAGAGAGACAGGGAGAGAGAGAGAGAAAGGAAGAGAGAATCAGAGAGAGGGAAGGGGAGAGCGAGACAGGGAGAGAGAGAGAAAGGAAGAGAATCAGAGAGAGGGAAGGGGAGAGCGAGACAGGAAGAGAGAGAGAAAGGAAGAGAGAATCAGAGAGAGGGAAGGGGAGAGAGAGATAAGAGCGTGTCTAAAAGCTGCTGTAGAGTGGAGGAGAGCTCGGGGACAGGCAGGATGCCTCAGGCTGCTCTCCCTAGCAGAGTGAGGTTGCCCATTTTCTGCCGGCGTGATACCCCCCCCCCCTCCATCCATCCAATCTTTGTAGATGTACCCGAGGCCCTTCCCACGGTGAATTGAAAGCCTGGTACATCCCCAGTGTTTCAGCACCTCGCAGAGAGAGATAGAGAGAGAGATAGAGAGAAAATGGAGAGAAGGTGCTGTCTCAGTCCAGCAGACATAGCCTCTCAATCTTTCCTTGCCACGACACACGACAGCAGCTAACATGGAATCTTTGTGAACTTGCCATCAGGAACCCCCCATGTCTTCCCCTCACACAACAAAATTTCACGCTGAGTATGAATCCACACACAGAGGAGTGGTTTTGTCATGTATGTTTGCATTGTCTCATTGTTTATATATACTCCCATGCATTTTAACCCCTACCCTCTTTACTGTACTACCCCCATAGCATACAGGTCTTTACCATTCTCATGGCCCACACACTAACAGTCTGGGGCTGAGGCTGGAGAGGTCCCCCCAAACCACAGGAAGGAATCTGGGTATGGAGGGAGGGGTGGGGGAAAGATGAGGAGGCGTGAAAGTGAGGGGGTGGAAGGAGAAAAGATGAGGGGGTTAATTTCTGGCAGATGACAGATACCGGAATTCTTTCCTTGCGACCACTCTCCTCCTGAACACTGCATCTTTATCCTGCGTGTCTCTCCCCAGTCATCCCCCAGGCCTGCTGATTAGAATAGCTGGCAGAAAAAGACAAAAACAGGCCATTGAAAAGGATGCCTGCAGCGGCGCTCAGGAACAAAGGCAGCCCAGTTCAGCCGGGTTGTCTTTTTATCACTTAGCACAAAAGCTTTGCCTCTCACCCCCCCCCTGTCTGACACTGTCCCACAACAGTGCCCCCCCAGGACCTACAACCACACGGAAGGCGAATGGGCCCTCCTCTCCTAACCACACTGAGACACATTTTAAAACACACTTTACACTGGGCTCTGACATCCACCATAAATAGAAGCCTCTCTTTTAACACTTTAATGAAATTCCACAGCAACGGGAGAAAGGAAGGAGGGGGGAGACCCCCACACCACTGGACCCCCCCCCATGGAGCACTTTAGATTACGTTGAATTACACAGCAACACAATACAGTGTGTGTTTTCCCTCTGACCTCCCTACAGCCCCATGGTCCACAGCCCACGGCTTGACCTGCCTCCACGGCTTGACATTAAGTAGTGTGGCGGGGACTGGGTATTTGTCTACTGTGGGGGCTGGATGAGGGGGCTGGAGAGGGCAGGGGTACAGAAAAGGGCAGTCATCAAAACCCAATTGTCCCAGTAATGGTGGTAATTGTATTTTATTAAAATAATGACCGGGTGTCTGGCTGGAATTACTGACTGTAGGGGCTGGAAGTCCCTACCTTCACAAGACTGAGTGTCAGGAGATAGACACTAGAGTCTAGAAGAGGGTATATTCTGCTCCAGCTGTGAGAGAGTGAGAGAGAGAGATGTAGAGAGGAAAAGAGAGTAACAAAGTGGGACCGAGGAAACAGCAGTAGTCGCTCCAGCACCAGGGCCAGACCCAGGTCAGGTCATATCAACAGTGCTGTGTAAGAACCAGCTACCCCACTCTGGGATGTTTCCACCCAGGGTTGTGACCCACACCAACCCCCCTCCTCCCTGACACACTCAACAGCATGTGCAGCTTTTCAAGGAGCAAGAAGAGAAAATAAGAAACCGACCGAGAGAAAGAGATGAGAAGCTTTTACAGTGCACTGACAACATGTGTCCTTTTAAAGCCGCTGCTCTGGGAGAGGTCTGTGAAGCTTGGTGGAATATCCTCATTGCCAGTATGGATGGAAGGAGGGAGAGATGGACGGCGGGGTGAAACAGTAGCAGCTAAGCCAGGGCTCAGGCACTCATCTGCCTCTCTGCTCCCAGCACCTCCTTATCCTACACACCTTCACAGGAAGTTCACACGGGCCCTGCAGCAACACCCGTTCTTCACCCCTATACTGCTCCCCCTCCTACCCCCCTCTTCCTCCCCTCTCCCCTGGCTGTGCGCCGATCTGACTGACACTCTCTCTCCTTCACTCTTCTCTTCCCTGCCCTACTTCCTCCCCCTTTCTTCCTTCGAAGCATTTCTCAAAGAACCATGGCTGTTTTAGGGAAGGGTAACAGACAATATATTTTCTCTCTTCCTGGTCTCCCAGTCACAATGGACTCCTGTCAATGGGCTCTGCTGAGAGTGTGTGATGCAGTTTGTAAGTGTGTGTGTGAGTGTGCATAATATGTGCATAAATAATACTGTGAATCTGTACTGTAGAGGTGTGTGCCTGTGTAAACTGTTTAGGTATGAGCATGCATACATCATGTGTGTTGTAACGTGTGTGTGAACTTGTGTACATACCTGTGTGTGCGTGTGTCCAGTTAGTATTTGTGTATATTTATGCATTGAGTGTATCCTCAGTGTGTATTATTCCACCGGACAACACTCGGAAGAGGCCAGGAAACGCACGGGGGTGTTTATCGGTGTGTAGCAGCCAGCCGAGTGTACAACATACCACACAAACACACACACAACGCTAGCGTACTCAAGCCTCTCTCTCGCTCTCCCAATGTGGGACAGCCAAGAGTTCAAGGGCCTTCTTACAGCAGAGCGTCTCCTCTGAACCGAGGCCCTCCAAATATTTACTCAGCTCGGAGCCTTGGACTGTATCCCAAATACCACCCTATTCCCTATAGAGTGCACTACTTTTGACCAGGGCTAATAGGGAAACCCATAGGGCTCTGGTCAAAAGTAGGGCACTACGTAGGGAATAGGGTGGTATTTGGGACTGGGCCTTGGTCTGAGAGCGCTGTTAGGATCTCTGTGTATCCGTTACAATGCTCTGGGGTTTTGTAATACACAATGAGCATGACAAATGTTGTCTGAGGAGGTTGGAGGAAAAAAGACAAGTGTGGAAAGAACACAGAAATAATAGAACTGTTCCAAGATGTTGCTTCGATCGTTTACTGCAGGGATGGGCAACTTTGATGGGGGTTGGGGCCACCAAAAATCTGAACTCATAACGAGGGGCCACAGTGGCCCGCGGGTCTGCGTAGCCACATCTACAGCCACACATAAAGTCAGAGCCGGGACCCCCACCTTGCCAGTTCATTTCCTGCAATGCTACACATTTTACCACGGGGCGTAGAGAAAATGTTGCCATTTTAAAAGAAGTTTGCTGCAATTCAACACATTTAAGCCATAGGATGGAGAGAAGATTTTTCAATTTTATAACACATTTCATGCAATTTTACTCATTTTGCCATGTGGCGGAGCGAAATATATGCTGTTTTTAATATATCTTAGTGAGAGTGACTAACACCATCTAATGGAGGCCCCTATCAAAATCAATGGTGTAAAAAAGTTCATTAACCTGTTGTTTTGTATGGATTCCATAGAAAACCGGACAGGTAAATTGCCTGTACTCCCAGTGGTTAATATACAACTACTACAGTCTTGATTGTGATCCGTTACAATCAGCATGTCTTTACTTCCATTGCAAAAATACATTCAACTTACAACAATATGTAAAGATAAGTATGGTGATGTACGTTCATATTTCAATGACCTTAGTCTCTCTGACAAGAGATCCCAACTCACTACAGTAACCCTGATAAGCAACCCGATTCACCTCCACTCAACAATAAAGACATCCAGACATGTACTGGAGCTAAAAACCACCACACCATGAACTGCTCCATACACAAACACACTCATACCCACATCAAAACATCCAGAGCAGCTTGTTTTCATGGCCAGGCTCTAATTTGAAGTGCAGTGAGAGGGGATCTGGACTGGGGTGAGTGCTTGGTCACGGAGCAGTGTGCTGTGTTAGCCTGGGCCATGTGATGCTCTGTTGGAGGCTGTCGTTTTCTCTGCACTGGTGGCTTTTGGGGGCTCAGGGACGGGGAGTTGGCAGAGATGATAAAGACAGGCTTGTTTAAGAGTGATGAGCTGTTCAAAGGAGAAAGAGAGAGGAGGGGGAAGAGAGAGAGGGGAGAGCGAGAGAGAGAGGAGAGCGAGAGAGAGGGGGGGAACCACATGCAAGGCATTAACAGTTCCCTTCTATCAATAATTAGAGACGAACAGGATGGCGGGACGGACAGATCAGATTCATGTGCTTATGTCCAGCTGTTGGACTTCCTATGGCGTCTGGGCATGGAGTGGGTGGTGGATGTGTTTGTGAGTGAGAGAAAGAGATAGAGAGTGTTTGTGTGTGTGTGTGTGTGGAAAGTATTCAGACCCCTTGACTAATTCCACATTTTGTTACATTACAGCTTTATTCTAAAATGGATAAAAAAAATATTTAAAAAAATCTAATTTCTACACACAATACCCCAGAATGCCGAAATATCACATTTACTTAAGTATTTAGACCCTTTACTCAGAACTTTGTTGAAGCACCTTTTTGGTAGCGATTATAGCCTTGAGTCGTCTTGGGTATGACGCTACAAGCTTGGCACAGCTGTATTTGGGGAGTTTCTCCCATTCTTCTCTGCAGATCCTCTCAAGCTCTGTCAGGTTGATTGGAGAGCACAGCTATTTTCAGGTCTCTCCAGAGATGCTCGATCGGGATCTAGTACGGGCTCTGGCTGGGCCCCTCAAGAACATTCAGAGACTTGCCCCAAAGCCACTCCTGCGTTGTCTTGGCTGTGTGCTTAGGGTCGTTGTCCTGTTGGAAGGTGAACCTTCACCCCAGTCTGAGGTGCTGAGCGCTCTGGAGCAGCTTTTCAATTCAATTCAATTCAAGGGCTTTATTGGCATGGGAAACATGTGTTAACATTGCCAAAGCAAGTGAGGTAGATAATATATAAAGTGAATATATAAAGTGAAATAAACAATAAAAATTAACAGTAAACATCACACATACAGAAGTTTCAAAACAATAAAGACATTACAAATGTCATATTATATATATATATATACAGTGTTTTAACAATGTACAAATGGTAAAGGACACAAGATAAAATAAATAAGCATAGATATGGGTTGTATTTACAATGGTGTGTGTTCTTCACTGGTTGCCCTTTTCTCGTGGCAACAGGTCACAAATCTTGCTGCTGTGATGGCACACTGTGGAATTTCACCCAGTAGATATGGGAGTTTTTCAAAATTGGATTTGTTTTCGAATTCTTTGTGGATCTGTGTAATCTGAGGGAAATATGTCTCTCTAATATGGTCATACATTGGGCAGGAGGTTAGGAAGTGCAGCTCAGTTTCCACCTCATTTTGTGGGCAGTGAGCACATAGCCTGTCTTCTCTTGAGAGCCATGTATGCCTACGGCGGCCTTTCTCAATAGCAAGGCTATGCTCACTGAGTCTGTACATAGTCAAAGCTTTCCTTAATTTTGGGTCAGTCACAGTGGTCAGGTATTCTGCCGCTGTGTACTCTCTGTGTAGAGCCAAATAGCATTCTAGTTTGCTCTGTTTTTTTGTTAATTCTTTCCAATGTGTCAAGTAATTATCTTTTTGTTTTCTCATGATTTGGTTGGGTCTAATTGTGCTTCTGTCCTGGGGCTCTGTAGGGTGTGCTTGTGAACAGAGCCCCAGGACCAGCTTGCTTAGGGGACTCTTCTCCAGGTTCATCTCTCTGTAGGTGATGGCTTTGTTGTGGAAGGTTTGGGAATCGCTTCCTTTTAGGTGTTTACTCTAGAATTTAATGGCTCTTTTCTGGATTTTGATAATTAGTGGGTATCGGCCTAATTCTGCTCTGCATGCATTATTTGGTGTTCTACGTTGTACACAGAGGATATTTTTGCAGAATTCTGAGTGCAGAGTCTCAATTTGGTGTTTGTCCTATTTTGTGAAGTCTTGGTTGGTGAGTGGACCCCAGACCTCAACACCATAAAGGGCAATGGGCTCTATGACTGATTCAAGTATTTTTAGCCAAATCCTAATTGGTATGTTGAAATTTATGTTCCTTTTGATGGCATAGAATGCCCTTCTTGCCTTGTCTCTCAGATCGTTCACAGCTTTGTGGAAGTTACCTGTGGCGCTGATGTTTAGGCCAAGGTATGTATAGTTTTTTGTGTGCTCTCGGGCAACAGTGTCTAGATGGAATTTGTATTTGTGGTCCTGGTGACTGGACCTTTTTTGGAACACCATTATTTTGGTCTTACTGAGATTTACTGTCAGGGCCCAGGTCTGACAGAATCTGTGCATAAGATCTAGGTGCTGCTGTAGGCCCTCCTTGGTTGGTGACAGAAGCACCAGATCATCAGAAAACAGCAGACATTTGACTTCGGATTCTAGTAGGGTGAGGCTGGGTGCTGCAGACTTTTCTAGTGCCCGCGCCAATTCGTTGATATATATGTTGAAGAGGGTGGGGCTTAAGCTGCATCCCTGTCGAACCACACGACCCCGTGTGAAGAAATGTGTGTTTTTTGCCAATTTTAACCGCACACTTGTTGCTTGTGTACATGGATTTTATAAAGTTGTATGTTTTACCCCAAACACCACTTTCCATCAGTTTGTATAGCAGACCCTCATGTCAAATTGAGTTGAATGCTTTTTTGAAATCAACAAAGCATGAGAAGACTTTGCCTTTGTTTTGGTTTGTTTGGTTGTCAATTAGGGTGTGCAGGGTGAATACATGGTCTGTTGTACAGTAATTTGGTAAAAAGCCAATTTGACATTTGCTCAGTACATTTTTTTCATTGAGGAAGTGTACGAGTCTGCTGTTAATGATAATGCAGAGGATTTTCCCAAGGTTACTGTTGACGCATATTCCACGGTAGTTATTGGGGTCAAATTTGTCTCCACTTTTGTGGATTGGGGTGATCAGTCCTTGGTTCCAAATATTGGGGAAGATGCCAGAGCTAAGGATGATGTTAAAGAGTTTTAGTATAGCCAATTGGAATTTGTTGTCTGTATATTTGATCATTTCATTGAGGATACCATCAACACCACAGGCCTTTTTGGGTTGGAGGGTTTTTATTTTGTCCTGTAACTCATTCAATGTAATTGGAGAATCCAGTGGGTTCTGGTAGTCTTTAATAGTTGATTCTAAGAACTGTATTTGATCATGTATATGTTTTTGCTCTTTATTCTTTGTTATAGAGCCAAAAAGATTGAAGAAGTGGTTTACCCATACATCTCCATTTTGGATAGATAATTCTTTGTGTTGTTGTTGTTTGTTTAGTGTTTTCCAATTTTCCCAAAAGTGGTTAGAGTCTATGGATTCTTCAATTACATTGAGCTGATTTCTTACACGCTGTTCCTTCTTTTTCCGTAGTGTATTTCTGTATTGTTTTAGTGATTCACCATAGTGAAGGCGTAGACTCAGGTTTTCCGGGTCTCTATGTTTTTGGTTGGACAGGTTTCTCAAATTCTTTCTTAGATTTTTGCATTATTCATCAAACCATTTGTCATTGTTGTTAATTTTCATCAAGGATCCCTCTGTACTTTGCTCTGATCATCTTTGCCTCAATCCTGACTAGTCTCCCAGTCCCTGCCGCTGAAAAACAACTATAGCATGCTGCTGCCACCACCCTTCACCGTAGGGATGGTGCCAGGTTTCCTCCAGACGTAATGCTTGGCATTCAGGCCAAAGAATTCAATCTTAATTTTATCAGACCAGAGAATCTTGTTTCTCATGGTCTTAGAGTCTTTAGGTGCCTTTTGGCAAAGTCAAAGCGGGCCGTCATGTGCCTTTAACTGAGGAGTGGCTTCTGTCTGGCCACTCTACCATGAAGGACTGATTGGTGGAGTGCTGCAGAGATGACTGTCCTTCTGGAAGGTTTTCCCATCTCCACAGGGGAACTCTGGAGCTGTCAGAGTGATCATCAGGTTCTTGGTCACCTCCCTGCCCAAGGCCCTTCTGCCCTGATTGCTAAGTTTGGCTGGGCAGGCAGCTCCAGGAAGAGTCTTGGTGGTTCTAAATCCATTTAAGAACGATGGAGACCACTGTGTTCTTGGGGCCCTTCAATGCTGCATAAATGTTTTGGTACCCTTCCCCATATCTGTGCCTCGACACAATCCTGTTTCGAAGCTCTACGGACAATTAATTCGACCTCATGGCTTGGTTTCTGCTCTGGCATGCACTAACTGTGGGACCTTATATAGACAGGTGTGTGCCTTTCCAAATCATGTTCAATCAATTGAATTTACCACAGGTGGACTCCAATCAAGTTGTAGAAACATCTCAAGGATGATCAAAAGGAAACAGTCTCATAGCAAAGGGTCTGAATATTAATGTAAATAAGATAGGTTTATCTTTTATAAATTTGCAAAAAAAATCTAATAAACATTTAGTAGTGTGTGTAGATTGCTGAGGATTTTAAATATTTTTTAATCCATTTTAGAATAGAGCTGTAATGTAACAAAATGTGGAAAAAGTCAAGGGGTCTGAATACTTTCCGAAGGCACTGTAGCTATAAACTCAGCAAAAAAAGAAACGTCCTCCCACTGTCAACTGCTTTTATTTTCAGTAAACTTAACATGTGTAAATATTTGTATGAACATTCAACAACTGAGACATAAACTGAACAAGTTCCACAGACATGTAACTAACAGAAATTGAATAATGTGTCCCTGGACAAAGGGGGGTCAAAATCAAAAGTAACAGTCAGTGTAGCCTAGTGGTTAGAGCATTGGACTAGTAACTGAAAGGTTGCAAGTTCAAATCCCCGAGCTGACAAGGTACAAAATCTGTCGTTCTGCCCCTGAACAGGCAGTTAACCCACTGTTCCTAGGCCGTCATTGAAAATAAGAATTTGTTCTTAACTGACTTGCCTAGTAAAATAAAGGTAAAAAAAAAAAATCTGGTGTGGCCACCAGCTGCATTAAGTACTGCAGTGCATTTACTCCTCATGGACTGCAACAGATTTGCCAGTTATTGCTGTGAGATGTTACCCCACTCTTCCACCAAGGCTCCTGCAAGTTCCTGGACATTTTTTGGGGGGGAATGGCCCTAACCCTCACCCTCCGATCCAACAGGTCCCAGGCGTGCTCAATGGAATTGCGATCTGGGCTCTTCGCTGACCATGGCAGAACACTGACATTTCTGTCTTGCAGGAAATCACACACAGACGAGCAGTATGGCTGGTGGCATTATCATGCTGGAGGGTCATGTCAGGATGAGCCTGCAGGAAGGGTAACACATGAGGGAAGAGGATGTCTTCTCTGTAATGCACAGCGTTGAGATTGCCAGCAATGACAACAAGCTCAGTTTGATGATGCTGACACACACCGCCCCAGACCACGACGGACCCTCCACATCCAAATCGATCCCACTCCAGAGTACAGGCCTCGGTGTAACATTCATTCCTTCCACAATAAAAGCAAGAGATGTTGTTGCCGGTGATGTCTGATGAGAACCTACCTTACAACAGGCCTACAAGGGCTCAGTCCAGTCTCTCTCAGCCTATTGCGGACAGTCTGAGCACTGATGGAGGGATTGTGCATTCCTTGTGTAACTTGGGCAGTTGTTGTTGCCATCCTGTACCTGTCCTGCAGGTGTGATGTTCGCATGACCCTGTGCAGGTGTTGTTACATGTGGTCTGCCACTGAGAGGATGATCAGCTGTCTGTCCCGTCTCCCTGTAGCTCCGTCTTAGGCGTCTCACAGTACGGACATTGCAATTTGTTGCCCTGGCCACTTCTGCAGTCCTCATGCCTCCTTGCAGCATGCCTACGGCACGTTCACGCAGATGAGCAGGGACCCTGGGCATCTTTCTTTTGGTGTTTTTCAGAGTCAGTAGAAAGGCCTCGTTGATGTCCTAAGTTTTCATACCTGTGACCTTAATTGCCTACTGTCTGTAATCTGTTAGTGTCTTAACGACAGTTCCACAGGTGCATGTTCATTAATTGCTGATGGTTCATTGAACAAGCATGGGAAACAGTTTAAACCCTTTACAATGAAGATCTGTGAAGTTATTAGGATTTTTCTGAATTATCTTTGAAAGACAGTGTCCTGAAAAAGCTGTGTGTGGGTGTATATAATGTGTATTCTAGTGTTGTAGATCCTTGATAGAGGTGAATGAGGCGTGTTGCACAAGATGAATCTGGCATGACCACGCACCATGTACAACACCAGGGACACCCAGACTCTAGGACAAGAGGACAGTAAAAGAGGAGAGAGAGGATACGGGTTTTCCTGGCAGGAAGACAGCACGTCTTCCTCCAGAGACTCCACAGCGTCCTCCAAGAGAAAACATTGAGAGCAAAGAGCATCACAGCTATCTTTATTTGTATAATTGAATCTCCCTGCAGTTTACATTCTCACAGGCATTCTGACCACTGTATTATAGGATGTGGGTCTCTCTCTCTTTAAATTACAGTGCAATAAATCCTCCAGTGCTGTTGTCCTGCACAAATAAACCCCACCAAGTGTTGATGCAAAAATACAAAGTTGGAAGTGGTGAGAGAGAGAGAGGCACTCGCTTCCTGTGAATGTTTCCGGAAAATCCTCAAACAAGGCCCAGTCTGTCTCTAGGGGAGAGGGCACGCTAGGCAGCCGTGCGTGTGTGTGTGTGGAGGGGACAATGTGTGCGTTTTTGTATGGTCAGGCAGATGTGTGTTTATAGCTGTTTGTGTGGTCATGTAAGTGTGCGTGCCTGATTCTCTGTGTGTGTGTGGTGGGGTCAGTAGTTCTTCTCCCTCTATAGAGACAGGGCTGTTATGTAGCTAAGTGGCCAGCTGTTGATAGGTGTCTGTTTACACTGAGTCACAGAGAGAACACTGACTGAGACACAACCTTCTCTAGAGACTCAAGCTAACACGCTCAGAAAGCTCTCATTCACTTCTACTCTAAACCCAGCACTAGCAATATTATTACGGTGTTATGGAAAGCTATACATTTACTGAATTTTCACACTTTATTACAGCCCAGATTGCAGATGAGTCATGTAGTCGTCCAGGATTCCACTACAGAGACCTGACCTGTCCAGGATGCCACTACAGAGATCTGACCTGGTCAGGATGCCACTACAGAGATCTGACCTGGTCAGGATGCCACTACAGAGATCTGACTTGGTCAGGATGCCACTACAGAGATCTGACCTGGTCAGGATGCCACTACAGAGATCTGACCTGGTCAGGATGCCACTACAGAGATCTGACCTGGTCAGGATGCCACTACAGAGATCTGACCTGGTCCAGGATGCCACTAGAGATCTGACCTGGTCAGGATGCCACTACAGAGATCTGACCTGGTCAGGATGCCACTACAGAGATATGACCTGATCCAGGATGCCACTACAGAGATCTGACCTGGTCAGGATGCCACTACAGAGATATGACCTGTCCAGGATGCCACTACAGAGATCTGACTTGGTCAGGATGCCACTACAGAGATCTGACCTGGTCAGGATGCCACTACAGAGATATGACCTGGTCAGGATGCCACTACAGAGATCTGACCTGGTCAGGATGCCACTACAGAGATCTTACCTGGTCAGGATGCCACTACAGAGATCTGACCTGGTCAGGATGCCACTACAGAGATCTGACCTATCAGGATGCCACTACAGAGATCTGACTTGGTCAGGATGCCACTACAGAGATATGACCTGATCCAGGATGTCAGAGCCCTGTGACTCTGCTTGTGACTCTTCACTACGGGAGGGAGAGAGGAGGAGGAGGGAGAGGAAAAGCCTCTGGGCAGCCTCTCAGTGTCAGTAGTAGGCTAGGCAGGGGACTGACACAGCCCAGGGAAGGGAATAGCAGCTAGGGGTTAGAGTAGAGCAGGAGTTCTTCAAAATTTTCAGCCTGGGACCCAATTTAGAAATTCTGTGTTTTCCTGGGACCCAAGCTCACAAAAACATGCAACTATATGTAAATACCGGGACATTTCATTGCCCTTATGCCCATTAATAAATGCAACATAGACTAATAACAATGACATGAAAAACCCATGTAAATAGCTATGCATGTTCCTTTTCCCCCATTAAAAACACTCTTATCTGTCTTGGTTGGAACTGTTGCTGTTAAAATTCAATAGATCATTTTTATTCTGAATGGGAAAAAACTGATTGATCACATCACATAGATGTAGACAAGAAAACACACATGCAGTCATAATGATAGGTGTGTGACTGATTGAAGTTTTCAACAAGCAGGTCTATTCTGGGCTCAGTTGTTGACAGTTGAGAACCCTGACTCACGCAGGTTGTGGTGCCAAACTGGATCAGAACATCTACTGCTTTCTCAGTCAGTTTCTCATCCCCCAAAAACACGCCAATCAGTGTATTCCATTTCAGAATAAAAATGATTGCTTGTATTTTAACAGCAACAGTTTTTGTTCCATCTTCATCTGTACTGTTACTTAGGGTTGCACTATCAGTAGTTAGGAGGATTGCTTTGGCTAACGTTAGCTAGCTAGCTATTGGCTGTGTAGAGAAACTCACATCGACTATGAGAGTTAGTACTCCCTTATTTCTGTTATAAAATGACAACAACGCCTTGCTAGCTGACTTACTTTCCACTGTCGAAGCACTGTTTCCTGGAGCATTCTGCACTGTTCTGAAAGACCTCCCTGGATTTACAGTCATGCTGTGTATGTTTGGTAAGGACCGTTAAAAATTTTCCGTTTTGAGAGACTCATTACTATGCACTTCCCTGCACAAAATACATTGTGGGCGCTCTTCGTTATTTCTCAACGTTTGTATTAAACCTAGAGAGAGAACTCGTCGCTGTATTTGCGTTTCATGACAATTGAACTGTCAGAACTTGTGGCTAGTATGAGTCCATTCGATGACAGCAGTGAGTGATGGCGAGTGGGAATTACAAGCCAGTGGCTGACAGCGCATCATCTGCTGCTGAACAACAGCACTGTTGCGTGTGTGTCGCGTAGTTACTGTATCTTCAAGAAAACTGCCTTAAAAATATCTGGTAAACCTTGAAGCACACGGCCATCTTCCACCCAATCGCGCAGCTGCCAAAATGAGCAGACACCGCTGCGAAGCAGAGACGCCCTGAACACAGAGTGCAGTTTCACTTGGCCAAAATCAATTCCCGTAATTAATTAAATAATTCTAAATGTACTCTGACACGTCGCGATCCACCATTAACAGGTCTGCGACTCACTTTGGGTCGCGACCCATGCTTTAATAAAGGCTGGGGTAGAGGGTTAAATCTCTAACTCAATACGGCTGGGGCTAATGAACAGAGGGAGGCTGCTTTCTTTCATTAGAGGTGAGAGCGTGATGTGTCCCAAATGGCACCCTATTCCCTATATAGTGCACTACTGTTGAGTAGAGCCCTAAGGCCCTGGTCAAAAGTAATATAATAATATTCATGCAATTCACAAAAGTAGTGCACTATATAGGGAATAGCATGCCATTTGGGACATTTTGTTTTATACACATGTACACACCATGTCCCAGACCCTGAGATCTAATGTTACAGGACTGAGAGGAGAGCAGAGACCAGGCTGTGGTTTAACAAGCCTGGTTAGGACTAATCTGTAGTGATGGCCAAATTGCGAACCAGATTTCTTAAAAACTCAGTATCTGAATAGCTGTGTTCATTCTTGTTGTAATGTCTGAATGCAGAGTGTCCATTGTGATGTGTAGAAACTCAGGATCTGAATAGCTGTGTTCATTCATGTTGTAATGTCTGAATGCAGAGCGTCCATTGTGATGTGTAGAAACCCAGGATCTGAATAGCTGTGTTCATTCTTGTTGTAATGTCTGAATGCAGAGTGTCCATTGTGATGTGTAGAAACTCAGGATCTGAATAGCTGTGTTCGTTCTTGTTGTAATGTCTGAATGCAGAGCATCCATTGTGATGTGTAGAAACTCAGGATCTGAATAGCTGTGTTCATTCTTGTTGTAATGTCTGAATGCAGAGCGTCCATTGTGATGTGTAGAAACTCAGGATCTGAATAGCTGTGTTCATTCTTGTTGTAATGTCAATGCAGAGCGTCCATTGTGATGTGTAGAAAAACATGTAGAAGCAAATCATTGAATTTATTAATCTTTTTTTATGATGAAAGTTGCTAAAAATACTAGTCATCTGTATAGTGCAGTAGAGGTCAAGGGTCCGTAACTTTTTTCTGAACCCAAGTGACAACAGCACACACACACTCTCCTTGGTGAATGTTTTGTCGGCAGCTTCGCATGGCGCTAGTCACCCCTCTCTCTGACCTCTCATCAACAGCACATTCTCCCCTTCTGTCAGTCTCACCCTTCAACCCTTCTCACCTCCTCAGCTACATCTTAATTAAGCTAAAATTAGGCCCTACAAATGGCATCCGCTGGCTGCCCCATGTGTGTGTGTGTGTGTGTGTGTAAGGGGGTGGGGTACGTGTTTTCAATTTCCTCCCCTAATGGGCCAGTACTGTCTGGGAGGGGTGGGCAGCAGGAGTGTTTCGGGAGAACAGCAGAGCTCCGGGACACTGACCTCACCAGACCCTAGAGGTCATGGCTTTTAACCCTGGGAGCAGTGAGTAGCCGGCCTAGAGGGCTGGAGGTGGAGGGCTGCCGTGCTAGGGATGGATTACCTCATTGTGTCTACTGCTGCTGTCACAAGGTGATGTCAGAGAGAGAGAGCTCACACAAATAGTAAGACTGAGTGAAGATACAAAGAGAGGGAGATAGAGAGAGAGACAGAGAGAGAGAGACAGCGAGAGACACAGAGAGAAATACGGAAAGAGAGACAGTTTGGGAAATTAAACTGTCAATTCTCAGTGACTTCTCACAATAACACCATTGATGAACCAAGACATGCCACCACAACATGAGCTTATCAAGAAAGTGGTCGTCCTTTGTTGAAATGAAGACCAGTTCTCATGTTTCATAACGGCACCTACCATCTAATTATATCATCATTTCAAATAGGAATGTTTTCATATACCTTTAAAAACTTTAGTGAAGTAAAATTTGATGTCAATATCTGAAAGTGTACACATCCTCTTTGGCATCCAAACCTATAATCTAGCTCACAATGACATTTTCCAACAATATAATGTGGGTATAATATCATCCTCCCATAGACCACATACCAATTCCTTTTCCTTTAAAATGGCCATACATATGATTTTTACATTAGGATGCCTGAGGAGTATTCTAGGGTTTTTATATTCCAATAAGTTGGAAAATTGTGGTACTCCCTACGCCAGAGTTTGTATAGGAAGTGAAGGGGGTTTGGCCCAGGGCTCAATGCACTTTCTACCTCTTCCACACGTTTTGTTATTGCAATAGGGATTTGTGGTAGGATGGAACCCTTTAACATACATAGTGTTTAACACACACACCACAACTTCATACTAGTATTAAACATTAAAGGAGTCTCTCTCTAGAATGATCAAATGGCAACTCTGGAAATGGGTTGCCAGATTGGGTAACCTGCCCCTCTCTATGCCAGCTTCCCTGCTTTGTATATGATTGAGTTTCTCTTTTGGCACTGGCTCACATCAGATCTGCATTAGGGTTGCCAGTTTGTTACCAGCGCTGTGCGAAACGGCTCTTGAAGACCAACCCTGAACAACCTCTGTGAACTCCTTAAAAATGCTTTTTCACCATAGAATCGAATAATCTAACATTCTGTAGTAACACAATACTCACACCAGGCTTGTGCACGTGTGTTTGATCAGCGCGAGGGAAAAGATGGCCATCAATTCTTATTTAAAGTCTGTCACGTGGCCAATTCATACAAATTAGAACAAACTGACCTGCGTTTGCAATTCACTCTCAGTACAACGGATGTAGGGCTCTCTAAATTTCCCTGTGGCTCAATTTAAAAGAATGGAACATTTACAGAGAAGAAAATAAGAGTAAAAGCGACCTATTAGGTTAGGACATGCTCAGCTTCTTCAGCGGACATATATATATATATGACAAGCATAGAACAGGCTTAAAATTCCAGAGAATATGAGGTAAAAAAAATATTTTTGAAAATAAATATAAAAAGGGGGGGGGGGGGGGTAGGAGTGTATTCGTAAATATCAATAAACAAGTCTTCCGTCTCGGAAGCTTCCTGCTTTATTTGATTAAGCGGGGTGAAAAACAGAGCAGTCATGCTCCTTGCTTTTCTTCCTCTTCCCTTCCTCTGCAATCTTGGGCTCCTTAATGGGAATCTGAAGTTTAAGTGGAGCAGCCTGGCTAGCCCCGGCCTAACCTCCCCATCTGGAGGGGGACTTGCCAGCCTTGGGGCTACTTCCAACCCTTCCCAGCTGTTGGGTTTGGGCCCTTTTTGTTTTGGTGGGCTTGAGAAAGCATATTTTAATAAATGATTACTATATACTCCACCAGCTGCTGTCCCTGCTCTCTCCCACTCCCATCCCTGAATGGGGCATGGTTCTCATTTAGGGCCCCGGACAGTGGCTCACTGAGGGTCTTGACCCCGCCACTGTTAGCGCGCTAGCACAACAGCTCTGACTGTTAGCGCGCTAACACAACAGCTCTGACTGTTAGCACGAGAGTACAACAGCTCTGACAGTTAGCGCGCTAACACAACAGCTCTGACAGTTAGCACGCTAGCACAACAGCGCTACGTGTCAAAGATCTGGAGCACTTAACACACTAACAAGCACCACAGGTCTGAGTAAATGACTGGGGCCGAGCTCCCTGCCATCTAGGACATCTATACAAGGCAGTGTCAGAGGAAGATTGTTAAAGACTGTAGCCACCCAAGTCACAGACTGCTTGCTCTCTCTGCTACTAAAACGTCAAGCGGTCCTTATGAACCAATAGGACCCTGAACAGTTTCCACCCCAAACCATAAGGCTACTAAATAGTTAACCAAACAGATACCCAAATTATCTGCATTGACCCTCTATGTACTAACCCTTTCGACTCATCACATACGCTGCTGCTACTTTTTATTATCTATCTGGTTGCCTCGTCACTTTATCCTCACCTATATGTACATGCAGTGCATTCGGAAAGTATTCACAACCCTTGAGCTTTGCATACCTGATTGTACAATATTTAAATTATTCAAGCTCTGTTAAGTTGGTTGTTGATCATTGCTAGACACCCATTTTCAAGTCTTGCCATAGATTTTCAAGCAGATTTAAGTCAAAACTGTAACTAAACCAGAATAAATGCAGTCTTGGTTTGCAACTCCAGTATATATGTGGCCTTGTGTTTTAGGTTCTTGTCCTGCTAAAAGGTGCATTTATCTCCCAGTGTCTGTTGTAAAGCAGACCTAAGCAGGTTTTCATCTAGGATTTTGCCTGTGTTTAGCTCTATTACATTTACTTTGTATCCTAAATAAGTCCCTAGTCCTTGCAGATGACAAGCATACCCATAACATAATGCAGCCACAACCATATTTGAAAAAATGAAGAGTGGTACTCAGTGACGTGTTGTGTTTGCCCCAAACATAACACTTTTGTATTCAGGACAGAAAGTCAAATCAAATCAAAGGTTATTGGTCACATACACATGGTTAGCAGATGTTAATGCGAGTGTTGCGAAATGCTTGTGCTTCTAGTTCCAACCGTGCAGTAATATCTAACAAGTAATCTAACAATTTCACAACAAATACCTTATACACACAAGTGTAAAGGAATGAATAAGAATATGCACATGTATATATATGGATGAGCGATGGCCGTGCAGCAAAGGCAAGATGCAGTAGATGATATAGAGTACAGTATATACATATGAGATGAGTAATGTAGGGTATGTAAACATTATATAAAGTAGCATTGTTTAAAGTGACTAGTGATACATTTCTTACATTCAATTTTTTATTATTAAAGTGGCTGGAGATTTGAGTCAGTATGTTGGCAGCAGCCACTCAATGTTAGTGATGGCTGTTTAACAGTCTGATGGCCTTGATGGAAGCTGTTTTTCAGTCTCTCGGTCCCAGATTTGATGCACCTGTACTGACCTCGCCTGGATGATAGCGGGGTGAACAGGCAGTGGCTCGGGTGGTTGTTGTCCTTGATGATCTTTATGGCCTTCCTGTGACATCGGGTGGTGTAGGTGTCCTGAAGGGCAGGTAGTTTGCCCACGGGGATGCGTTGTGCAGACCTCACTACCCTCTGGAGATCCTTAAGGTTGTGGGCTGTATCACCGCCTGACAGGATGCTCTCGATTGTGCATCTGTAAAAGTTTGTGAGTGTTTTCGATGACAAGCCAAATTTCTTCAGCCTCCTGAGGTTGAAGAGGCGTTGTTGCGCCTTCTTCACCACGCTGTCCGTGTGGGTGGACCATTTCAGTTTGACCGTGATATGTACGCTGAGGAACTTTCCAACTTCTCCACTACTGTCCCGTCAATGTGGACAGTGGGAGCTCCCTCTGCTGTTTCCTGAAGTCCACGATCATCTCCTTTGTTTTGTTGACATTGAGTGTGAGGTTATTTTCCTGACACCACACTCCGAGGGCCCTCACCTCCTCCCTGTAGTGTTGGCTGCGGTGAAGAAGAGCCCGCAGGTTTTGGTAGCGGGCCGTGTCAGTGGCACTGTATTGTCCTCAAAGCGAGCCAAGAAGTTGTTTAATTTGTTTGGGAGCAAGTCATCGGTGTTGGCGACAGGGCTGGTTTTCATTTTGTAATCCGTGATTGACTGGAGACCCTGCCACACACGTCTTGTGTTTGAGCTGTTGAATTGCGATTCTAGTTAATCTCTCTACTGACGCTTAGCTTGTTTGATTGCCTTGTGGGGGAAATAGCTACACTGTTTGTATTCGGCCATGTTTCCGGTCGCTTTGCCATGATTAAAAGCAGTGGCTCTTTCAGTTCATTTCATTTTGAGCAGTATTACTTGACTTCCTTGTTGCAAACATGATGCACGCTTTGGAGTATTTTTGTTCTGTACAAGCTTCCTTCTTTTCACTCTGTCATTTAGGTTAGAATTGTGGCATAACTACAATGTTATACCACAGCCATTAAACTCTAACTGTTTTAAAATCACCATTGGCCTCATGGTAAAATCCCTTAGCGGTTGCCTACCTCTCCAGCAACCGAGTTAGGAAGGAAGCCTGCATCTTTGTAGTGACTGGGTGTATCAATACGCCATCCAAAGCTAAATTGATAACTTCACCATGCTCAAAGGGGTATTCAGTGTCTGCTACCAATAGGTGTCCTTCATTGCGAGGAATGGGAAAACCTCCCTAGTCATTTGTGGTTGAAAATGACTTCTCAACTGAGGGACCTTACAGGTACATACAGATGCACAATCGAAAGCATCCTGTCGGGCTGTATCACCGCCTGGTACAGCAAATGCTCCGCCCACAACCCTAAGGCTCTCCAGAGGGTAGTGAGGTCTGCACACCGCATCACCGGGGGCAAACTACCTGCCCTCCAAGACACCTACACCACCCGATGTCACAGAAAGGCCATAAAGATCATCAAGGACAACCCCGCTATCATCCAGAAGGCGAGGTCAGTACAGGTGCATCAAAGCAGGGACCGAGAGCTTCTATCTCAAGGCCATCAGACTGTTAAACAGCCACCACTAACATTGAGTGGCTGCTGCCAACATATTGACTCAACTCCAGCCACTTTAATAATGGAAATCGCCACTTAATATAATGTTTACATACCCTACATTACTCATCTCATATATATATACTGTACCAGATACCATCTACTGCATCTTGCCTATGCCGTTCTGTACCATCACTCATTCATATATCTTTATGTACATATTCTTTATCCCTTTATACTTGTATGTATAAGGTAGCAGTTGTGGAATTGTTAGGTTAGATTACTCGTTGGTTACTACTGCATTGTTGGAACTAGAAACACAAGCATTTCGCTACACTCGCATTAACATCTGCTAACCATTTGTGTGACAAATTAAATTTGATTTGATAGTCATTCAAAAATCATGTTAATCACTATTATTGCACACAGTAAGTCCATGCAACTTATGTGACTTGTTAAGCATCATTTTACTTGTGTACTTATTTAGGCTTGCCATAACAAAAGGGGTTGAATACTTAGAGACTCAAGACATTTCATTTTTTCATAATTGGTCGAAAACAATTATCAAAAATTCCACTTGACATTCATTATGGGATATTGTGTGTAGATCAGTTACCCAACATTTCAATTTAATCCATAAAAAATTCATGGGGTGTGAATAGGTTCTGAAGGCACAGTATCTACCTCAATGACCTTGTACCCCTGCACATCGACTCGGTACTGGTACTCCCTGTATATTTCCAAATTAATGTTACTCATTGTGTATTTATTCCTTGTGTTATAATTTTTTTCTATATTTTTCACTCTGCATTGTTGGGAAGTAAGCATTTCACTGTTCGTCTACACATGTTTTTATTTAGTTTTATTTCAGTGTTAGCATGCTAGCACAACAGCCTAACAGCTCTGTGTGCTAAATGCTTGGCGCTGTTCGCACGCTAGCACAACTGAACAGGTATATGTGCTAGAGGCTGTAAGCATTTCAGCTCAACACCCCAACAGCTCTATGTATTAATGGATTGGAGCAGTTAGCATGTTAGCCCAAAAGGTCTGTGTTAAAGCCTTGCGAGATGACACACTAGCTAGCTCAACAGCTTTAAGAGCTGTTAACACACTAGCTAGCCAAACATAACAAAGAGAGACAGGAAGATAGGAGACGAGTAAGAGAGACACCTTGGCTGACTTCTTAGTAAAACTTTTAAACCTCCAGAAACCCTCCTGAAATCCCACTGCATGTGAAAAGGGTCTGGCCAGGCACTGGGGTGTTGATGAAAAATGGATCAGGCCTTGTTAGAGCGGAGGTGGTGCCAGCACACGGCGTGCAGGGAGGGATGGAGGGGGCAGCATGTGTGTGCTGCTGCATTATGTATGAGGGCCTGTCTGTTGGATTATTCACAAGGCCAGAGACTCCTCAGGTGAGGGCAACGCAGCACCACAGCCAAACAGGCCTGTTCTTTCTTAGTATGTGTGTGTGCAGACTTTTTCACAGCTGGCTGGTGGACACTTAAACAATCAAACACACACCTTCTTTACCATCATATTGTAGTAGGCACATGCAAGATGTACAGTGCCTTGCGAAAGTATTCGGCCCCCTTGAACTTTGCGACCTTTTGCCACATTTCAGGCTTCAAACATAAAGATATAAAACTGTATTTCTTTTGTGAAGAATCAACAACAAGTGGGACACAATCATGAAGTGGAACGACATTTATTGGATATTTCAAACTTTTATAACAAATCAAAAACTGAAAAATTGGGCGTGCAAAATTATTCAGCCCCCATAAGTTAATACTTTGTAGCGCCACCTTTTGCTGCGATTACAGCTGTAAGTCGCTTGAGGTATGTCTCTATCAGTTTTGCACATCGAGAGACTGACATTTTTTCCCATTCCTCCTTGCAAAACAGCTCGAGCTCAGTGAGGTTGGATGGGATTTGTGAACAGCAGTTTTCAGTTCTTTCCACAGATTCTCGATTGGATTCTGGTCTGGACTTTGACTTGGCCATTCTAACACCTGGATATGTTTATTTTTGAACCATTCCATTGTAGATTTTGCTTTATGTTTTGGATCATTGTCTTGTTGGAAGACAAATCTCCGTCCCAGTCTCAGGTCTTTTGCAGACTCCATCAGGTTTTCTTACAGAATGGTCCTGTATTTGGCTCCATCCATCTTCCCATCAATTTTAACCATCTTCCCTGTCCCTGCTGAAGAAAAGCAGGCCCAAGCCATGATGCTGCCACCACCATGTTTGACAGTGGGTATGGTGTGTTCAGGGTGATGAGCTGTGTTGCTTTTACGCCAAACATAATGTTTTGCATTGTTGCCAAAAAGTTTTGGTTTCATCTGACCAGAGCACCTTCTTCCACAAGTTTGGTGTGTCTCCCAGGTGGCTTGTGGCAAACTTTAAGCGACACTTTTTAATGGATATCTTTAAAAGAAATGGCTTTCTTCTTGCCACTCTTCCATAAAGGCCAGATTTGTGCAATATACGACTGATTGTTGTCCTATGGACAGAGTCTCCCACCTCAGCTGTAGATCTCTGCAGTTCATCCAGAGTGATCATGGGCCTCTTGGCTGCATCTCTGATCAGTCTTCTCCTTGTATGAGCTGAAAGTTTAGAGGGACGGCCAGGTCTTGGTAGATTTGCAGTGGTCTGATACTGCTTCCATTTCAATATTATCGCTTGCACAGTCTCCTTGGGATGTTTAAAGCTTGGGAAATCTTTTTGTATCCAAATCCGGCTTTAAACTTCTTCACAACAGTATCTCGGACCTGCCTGGTGTTCCTTGTTCTTCATGATGCTCTCTGCGCTTTTAACGGACCTCTGAGACTATCACAGTGCAGGTGCATTTATACGGAGACTTGATTACACACAGGTGGATTGTATTTATCATCATTAGTCATTTAGGTCAACATTGGATCATTCAGAGATCCTCACTGAACTTCTGGAGAGAGTTTGCTGCACTGAAAGTAAAGGGGCTGAATAATTTAGCATGCCCAATTTTTCAGTTTTTGATTTGTTAAAAAAGTTTGAAATATCCAATAAATGTCGTTCCACTTCATGATTGTGTCCCACTTGTTGTTGATTCTTCACAAAAAATACAGTTTTATATCTTTATGTTTGAAGCCTGAAATGTGGCAAAAGGTCGCAAAGTTCAAGGGGGCCGAATACTTTCGCAAGGCACTGTATATGCAGAGAAGAATAGGAAGCATAGCTACATACACAAGCTCACACACCCGCACGGTGCTTTGTGCTGCCGATACCTTCCCTCTCCCAACCTCCCGTTGCACCCCTGTGTCCGACAGAGACACACAGCTCATTTCCCTGCTCTGCCTGGTAATTGCACAGTAATACTTCATTATGACAGGCTGTAATTTGTGACCAGACACTTCAAAGCAGCAACAACCTCTTCACGGGTGGCCACGGTTACTGTAAGTCCACCCAACGGTCGTTCTGTTTGGACTGCTATTGTTTTTGGCTAACCGGAACCTTCCAAAATACACACGGAACGGCAATCACAGCGTATTTCTGCGTTATAATTGTGGTGCTGATTACAAAGTATAGGATAAATGGCTGAAATTGGGGCCGGCTGGAGAGCCAAAGAGAACACACAGTAGAACTAACAGTGAACATGAGAGAGACTTCGAGTCAGACAATGCGGAGGAGCTGAAACTTCTCCTTGGTAGTCAGTTGTTGACCTGGGGTGTGTTCAGGAGGACTAAACGATCAGACGTGTTGCAAAAAAACACTTTGTAGATCAATGAGTTGCATTCAAGGATTAATGTTCGGGATGTTATGGTATTGACAGATACACCCAGGGTAGTGGAGTGTGAGGGGGGCAGTGTGTATAATGTGTGTGTTGCATGTCTACAGTATGGAGTGAGAGATGGGGCGATGTAGGGTAGACAGAGAGAGGACGACCTATGGACGTCCACTCATGCTGCTTATTTGGGTTGGGGGTTGGAGACATTCAGTATCCAGGTCAGGAGACACGGTTCCCATTCAGACATAGCTGTGTTCACTCAGGGCTTACTCAGACTTAGCCGTTTGGTTTTTACCCCAAAATGAAACAGCTTTATTCATTTGTTAGGGTCAGTAGTTTATTAGGAGAATGCAGTAGTGTGTGGAGATACATATGCTGTGTCTGTCTCTATCATACACAACAGAGGAGTACATGAAGGCCCAATCTGTGAGGGAAGTCAGAAAAGGTATAGCCTACACACTGATGGAATACAATGTCTACTGCATAGGCTGGCTGTATAGTGTTAAGAGTGTACAACAGGGTGTGCAGTACTAACCGTAGACCTGTGAGTCCAGAGATAATTATTGAGTTGAAACAAAGCCCTGCCACCTCCCCTTCATCCCTTAGTATAAATAATTTAACACACACGGTCACACATCACACTCTAGCACAAACACTAACACACACTCTGCTCCTGGCTCTCCTTGTTGTGTTCATTATACACACACGGTCACACACACAGAGCCAAGGGGCTACACCATGCAAGGATGTCTCTCTCTCGCCCACAACACACACACACACACACACACACACACACACACACACTTATGGTATCACGCTCGGATGAGCTGGTGTCTCTAACCACATCAAAACTGAAAGGAGCAGTAACGCATGAATGTACAGTACCAGTCAAAAGTTGACACCTACTCATTCAAGGGTTTTTCTTCATTTTTACTATTTTCTACATTGTAGAATGATAGTGAAGACATCAAAACAAAAAATGACAGATCATGTAGCAACCAAAAAAAACTATGAAAATATAGATTTGCACACTCTGGGCATTTTCTCAACCAGCTTCACGAGGAATGATTTAACAACAGTCTTGAAGGAGTTCCCACATATGCTGAGCAATTGTTGGCTGCTTTTCCTTCACTTTGCGGTCTAACTCATCCCAAACCATCTCAATTGGGTGATTGTGAAGGCCAGGTCATCTGATGCAGCACTCCATCACTCTCCTTAATCATAGCCCTTACACAGCCTGGAGGTGTGTTTTGGGTCATTGTCCTGTTGAAAAAGCAATGATAGTCCCACTAAGCAGAAACCAGATGGGATGACGTATCACTGCAGAATGCTGTGGTAGCCATGCTGGTTAAGTGTGCCTTGAATTGTAAATAAATAAATCACAGACAGTGTCACCAGCAAAGCACCCCCATACCATCACTCCTCCAAGCTTCACGGTGGGAGCCACACATGCAGAGATCCGTTCACCTACTCTGCGTCTCACAAAGACATGACAGTTGGAACCAAAAATTTCAGATTTGGACTCATCAGACCAAAGGACAGATTTCCACCGGTCTAATGTCCATTGCTCGTGTTTCTTGGCCCAAGCAAGTGTGTTCTTATTGGTGTCCTTAAGTAGTGGTTTCTTTGCAGCAATTCGACCATGAAGGCCTGATTCACGCAGTCTCCTCTGAAAAGTTGATGTTGAGATGTGTCTGTTACTTGAACTCTGTGAAGCATTTATTTGGGCTGCAATCTGAGGTGCAGTTAAATCTAATGAACTTATCCTCTGAAGCAGAGGTAACTCTGGGTCTTCCTTTCCTGTGGCAGTCCTCATGAGAGCCAGTTTCATCATTGCGCTTGATGCTTTTTGCGACTGCACTTTCAAAGTTCTTGAAATGTTCTGCATTGACTGACCTTCATGTCTTAAAGAAATGGATTGTCGTTTCTCTTTGCTCATTTGAGCTGTTCTTGCCATAATATGGACTTCATCTTTAACAAATAGGGCTATCTTCTGTATACCACCCCTACCTTGTCACAACACAACTGGCTCAAACGCATTAAGAAGGAAAGAAATTCCACAAATTAACAAGTCACACCTGTTAATTGAAATGCATTCCAGGTGACTCCCTCATGAAGCTGGTTGAGAGAATGCCAAGAGTGTGCAAAGCGGTCAAGGCTAAGGGTGGCTATTTTGAACAAATCTCAAATATAAAATGTATTTTGATTTGTGTAACACTTTTGTGGTTACTACATGATCCCATATGTGTTATTTCATAGTGTTGATGTCTTCACTATTATTCTACAATGTAGAAAATAGTACAAATCAAGAAACTCTGGAATGAGTAGGTGTTCTAAAACTTTGACTGGTACTGTATGTGTGTGTGTAGGAAAGTATACAGGTATTCATCTGTGCGTGTGGGCCAGAAATGTGAGACTTCACCTTAGGCTTTGACTTTAATGTCTCTACAGGCAGTCAACATTAGAGCAACAATGACCATGTCCATATATTATACAGTCCCTCAATGTCTGCATAGTTTTATAACGTCATCATGTAATGTAAACAATGCAACCATGTTACTGTACAGCAATATAACGTTATTGTGCATACAGCACAGGACAACACGGAAACAGCCATGTTACAAATATGGAAAAATATCCTACAAATATTAGAATGTTCACAGCGACAGACAAAATAAAAGCCCTCCTGGTAGGGAGGGGCTTCGCTTGTGAATATCTCTAGGATTAACACATTAACCACAAGACAGGAGTGATTGAGGTATACACCTGGCTATCCACTGGGTGTACAAAACATTGTGAACACCTGCTCTTTCCATAACATATTGTAGACATGAAAGCTATGATCCCTTATTAATTATTTGTTAAACCCACTTCAATCAGTGTTGATGAAGGGGATTTTTATGCCTTGAGGGATGGATTGGTATGTGTGCCATTCAGAAGGTGAATGGGCAAGACAAAAGTTAAGTGCCTTTGAACGGGTAGGGTATTAAGTGCCAGGCGCACCGGTTTGAGTGTGTCAAGAACTGTAACGCTGCTTAGTTTTTCACAGTGTCCCGTGTGTATCAATAATGGTCCACCACCCAAAGGACATCCAGCCAACTTGACAACTGTGGGAAGCATTGGGAGTCAACATGGGCCAGCATCCCTGTGGAGCACCTGACACCTTGCACAGTCCATGCACCGACAAAATATTCTGAAGGTGTTCCTAATGTTTTGTACACTCAGTGCAGTGTTGGAGAGGGGAGGGTGTATATTTTGACAGATGGAGGAGAGAGCTACTCTTACACATAGGTCATCTTCACACAGGCCTGGCATTCATGTGCACTACTAACCGCCTTTTGTCAAAAAGAAAAGAAAAACACACATTCTGCTCATAAGCCATACTATACAATATGAGGCTTGTTCCCAGCCCCTAAGGGCGAATGCTGTTCAGTGTTCACTGTGCCTACCCATATGTAGCAATACAACACATCCAGCACACAATGAGAGAGGCAGCTGGGGCCACTTTCACTCAGTTTACAGCTGCAGGCTGATACTGCTCTGACCCGCCGGCCATTTTGGGGTCAATCTCTGAGCTGACGAAGTCGACACTCGGCTCCTGAAAACAACTTTGGACTAGTGTGATCGGAGTGCTTTTTTACAGTGGGGTTCGCAGGGTCTCTTCTAGTGGTCCTACCCTCATGGTAGACAGACAGACGTCCTCTGTACTCTACAGAACCACCCAGCGCTGGCCTGCGGGGTCCTCTCCTCCATCTCTCCTCTCACCTTTCCTCTTCACTCCCTCACAGCGCTGGCCTGCGGGGTCCTCTCCTCTCACCTTTCCTCTTCACTCCCTCACAGCGCTGGCCTGCGGGGTCCTCTCCTCCATCTCTCCTCTCACCTTTCCTCTTCACTCCCTCACAGCGCTGGCCTGCGGGGTCCTCTCCTCTCACCTTTCCTCTTCACTCCCTCACAGCGCTGGCCTGCGGGGTCCTCTCCTCCATCTCTCCTCTCACCTTTCCTCTTCACTCCCTCACAGCGCTGGCCTGCGGGGTCCTCTCCTCTATCTATCCTCTCGCCTTTCCTCTTCACTCCCTCACAGCGCTGGCCTGCGGGGTCCTCTCCTCCATCTATCCTCTCACCTTTCCTCTTCACTCCCTCACAGCTCTGGCCTGCGGGGTCCTCTTCTCCATCTATCCTCTTACCTTTCCTCTTCACTCCCTCACAGCGCTGGCCTGCGGGGTCCTCTCCTCCATCTCTCCTCTCACCTTTCCTCTTCACTCCCTCACAGCGCTGGCCTGCGGGGTCCTCTCCTCCATCTCTCCTCTCACCTTTCCTCTTCATTCCCTCACAGCGCTGGCCTGCGGGGTCCTCTCCTCCATCTATCCTCTTGCCTTTCCTCTTCACTCCCTCACAGCGCTGGCCTGCGGTGTCCTCTCCTCTATCTATCCTCTCGCCTTTCCTCTTCACTCCCTCACAGCGCTGGCCTGCGGGGTCCTCTCCTCCATCTCTCCTCTCACCTTTCCTCTTCACTCCCTCACAGCGCTGGCCTGCGGGGTCCTCTCCTCCATCTCTCCTCTCACCTTTCCTCTTCACTCCCTCACAGCGCTGGCCTGCGGGGTCCTCTCCTCCATCTCTCCTCTCACCTTTCCTCTTCACTCCCTCACAGCGCTGGCCTGCGGGGTCCTCTCCTCCATCTATCCTCTCACCTTTCCTCTTCACTCCCTCACAGCGCTGGCCTGCGGGGTCCTCTCATCCATCTCACCTCTCACCTTTCCTCTTCACTCCCTCACAGCGCTGGCCTGCGGGGTCCTCTCCTCCATCTCTCCTCTCACCTTTCCTCTTCACTCCCTCACAGCGCTGGCCTGCGGGGTCCTCTCCTCCATCTCTCCTCTCACCTTTCCTCTTCACTCCCTCACAGCGCTGGCCTGCAGGGTCCTCTCCTCCGTCTCTCCTCTCACCTTTCCTCTTCACTCCCTCACAGCGCTGGCCTGCAGGGTCCTCTCCTCCATCTCTCCTCTCACCTTTCCTCTTCACTCCATCACAGCGCTGGCCTGCGGGGTCCTCTCCTCCGTCTCTCCTCTCACCTTTCCTCTTCACTCCATCACAGCGCTGGCCTGCGGGGTCCTCTCCTCCATCTATCCTCTCACCTTTCCTCTTCACTCCATCACAGCGCTGGCCTGCGGGGGTCCTCTCCTCCATCTATCCTCTCACCTTTCCTCTTCACTCATGATGGCAAATCAATAAAGGAAGTGGAGGGAGATGGTGGAATGTAAATGCATACTTTAAAACAGAAAAGCAGAGCAAAATACAAAGAAATGACAAATGAATATAAATATGGGCAGAACCGGCCTCCATCAGGATATACCTGCAGAAAACAAAACACAAACAAAAAAACTGTCGTTTTAAATGTATTTTCCATCTGGTTTTTTTCCACCCAGCATGCAAATCCATTCCATCATTATACTGAGCTACTGTTTTCGGAGGGAGCTACTGTTTTCGGAGGGGGCGGTGTGAATGAGAGTGATGGGTACATGGAGCCTATCAGAAGCCTACGAGATAGTCTGGACACGCCTCTTTCGTGTATCCTAGGCTGGGCACACCTTTTACTGTTTCCAAGCCAAGTGAGAAAGAAAAGTTTTTTTCTTCTTCCAGTTCTAAATGACCCATTCGGCTGGCAACGGTGCCTTCTGAATAAGAGAGGAAAGGCACAGAGGAGACAGCAGAGCAACCTGCTCCAGCTCAGAACCAGGAATAATAGAAAATGTACCAGAGAGTCAAACTACACACACAAAGGAAGCACAAATACACAATGTTTCCTTAGCTCTGACTGGCATCAGGGTAACGTTTATATCAGGTCAAAGCAGTAATGACTCAAAACTCAAATGCGAATTGGGAAAAAACCTTTAGTACAGTATTCATGTGTTTAAGTGTGTGTGTTGGACTGGATAAACGCTCATGTATGACTGGTTGTGTCGCTGAGTAATGCAAAAGTGTTAGTGTGTGTGTGTTGCAAGTAGTGGTCTGTGCTGCCTGTCTGTCATTGGTCTAATTGTGAGCAGGTCCTGTGTGTGTGTGTGTGTGTGTGTGTGTGTGTGTGTGTGTGTGTGTGTGTGTGTGTGTGTACAGGCCTGTATGGATAATGAGTGCAGTGTGCAGCAGAGCTCAGATTTGCCCATCTTAACTCAATTAAAATGAAGGGAGCAGCAGCTGACCCCCACGTGAACTACTGCTCTGCTCCCATCTCTCCCCTCCTCAGATGAGTCTGTCTCTCTGTCTGTCTGCTCACTAATCATGCTCCCAAACTAGCAACCCAACCTACCACCCACAAGCACCGCCTGAATGTGAGAAAGAGATGAGGTGTGTTTGGCATGTCTGGCTGATCTTTAAACATACACATTAATGCTCACATATACCAAATACAGACACACAAATCAACACAGTCAGGTTTGGGATCAGTTCCATTTCAATTCCAGTCAATTCAGGACATGTACTGAAATTCCAATTATATTTCAATTAGGAATATTAGAAATTACTTTCTGAATTGACCACAATCCTGCTGAGTCTCCTTCACATCAGCTACGCAAAGAGTAGTATTTCACTGAGCAGTTATATTAGCTTAAAGTTGAACGTTACTTCTCTTTCTCACACTACCAGCTGACAGTCACACAGCAGCCCTGTGTGTGTGTGTGTGTGTGTGTGTGTGTGTGTGTGTGTGTGTGTGCCTGTGTTTGTGTGCCTGTGTTCGTGTGTGTGCCTGTGTGTGTGCCTGTGTGTGTGCCTGTGTGTCTGTGTGTGTGCCTGTGTTTGTGTGTCTGTGTGTGTGTGTCTGTGTGTGTGTCTGTGTGTGTGTGTTTCTGTCTGTGTGTGTCTGTGTGTGTCTGTGTATGTCTGTGTGCCTGGGGTGAGAGAGCCATTATCACGCCACTGAGGAAGAGAGGAAGAAAAGAGGGTGTATACAGGAAGAGGGGCGGCAGCAATGTGCACTGACCATTAACAGAGGAAGAGTGTGTGTGTGTGTGTGTGTGTGTGTGTGTGTGTGTGTGTGTGTGTGTGTGTGTGTGTGTGTGTGTGTGTGAGAGAGAGAGAAAGGCCAGGTTATAAATATCCAGCGTTTAACATGCACCGGCATGTCACAGGAAAATTGAGAGTTGAGCTTGGATGACCACAGGGAACTAAACTAAAAGTGTGTGAGTGAGAGAGAGCGTGTTTGGGGGAAGTGTGTGTGGGATGCTTTTCTGTAACGATACTAAACACATTTCTGGCCCCCAAAACATTGACAAGGCTAGGATCAAAAAATGTGTCTGAAAGTGACAGAAAAAAGTACAGCACAGTATAGTAAGTTCAGTATAATATGTGCCTCCATAGAGACTGCAGTGTTTCTACTGACATGGAGACCTGACACCTGCACTGGTCAGTCTGCTCCGTTCTACACAGAGAAAGAGAGAGAGAAACCAGGCAGCTGACCTTCAACAAAACAACCACGACCCCCCCTTGCCCAGGACAATCACACAACTTGTGTTTAAGGAGGTGACAAGCAACATCACCCACCCCCACATCCCACTCCATAATAAACATGCTAAATGTATCTACAGTCCAGTGAGCCAAGGGTTAAGCCTTGAGGATACAGGCAGCGTGGGTGCCTCCCTTCGTCTCTCTCTAAAAACAAAGGGATGATGACTCCTCAACCATCTGTTCAGAATGCAACAGCTGTTTGCAGCAGAGCATTTGTCTAATTTGCCCGAAAGAGATATTTTAAAAAGCGGGGGCCTTTATTTCCATAACGGGCACAGGGCTGGGCACACAGACAACAACAACACATACCCCCTGGCCACCCATTCCTCATTCACCGCGCTCCAGATGGAAATGAAAAGGGAACCTTTATTCTCTCCACCTCCTGCTCTCTAATAGAATGATGAGCGGAGCGGGTAACGACTGCGGGACCACAAGTGAGAGTGATGCGATAGAGAGCCCATCCTAATGGAAGTGACTGACTATATTAGCACAGTACAGCGGTGCGGTGGACATTACATTACCAACGCTCACTAGGCTCATGTTTATGGAGGATAGAGGGAGGGAGGCAACAAGCCCAGCAGATCTGTAAGAACCATTAGTGTCAATATGCTAGTCCAGCACCCGGCAGCCATTACCGCTCCAGGTCTGGAGAACAGTGGAATACCATTAACAGATAACACACTAAGAATAACATTCAGTGACTCTTCAATGATCATTCAGTGCTTAATCTGCGTCTCAAATGGCACCCAGTTCCCTACACAGTGCACTACTTTTGACCAGGGCCCTAAGGAAGTAGGGTGCCCATTTGGGATGCAGGTAGTGTACGGGTGTCAGTGTTAAGGTCAGCGCCTTGCTGCATGCTAATGCTCCCAGCTTTAAAGGCTAGGAGAGTGAGAGAGCTAGCAATGGTGAGGCTAGCATTGAAGCTAAAGTCATGTGACTAACAGTGGGATTGCATTAAACCAACATAGGCTGAAAACTGTTGGACTCTCAATCGTTCCGTGATACATTACTACTTTCGGTCTCTGCTGTCATTGGGTGATCCCTGTGGTGACACCTCTGGAGACTACTGTAAACTAACAACGACTGTGGTCTCACCCTGCCACCACGGCGCCTGCCTCTTTTACCAATGGAAACGACAGGAAGAGAGCAGAGACACTGACATGTCATCAAGGCATCTGCTCGAATGATCTCACACTAAATAAGACATCCTTCAACCTTTAATGGGACAGCTACCAGCTCTGTTGTCGTCACTCTGTGGATCAGAGCCCCAACACAACTGAGAGGTCAGTGTGTGTTTCTGCGTGCCAGAGTGTTGCATGCCTTTACAGTACAAACCTAATGTGAAAGATCCACGTTTATGTGTGTATGTCTGAGTTCTGAGTGTGTGGTGTGTGTGTGTGTATGTCTGAGTTCTGAGTGTGTGTGTGTGTGTGTGTGTGTGTGTGTGTGTGTGTGTGTGTGTGTGTGTGTGTGTGTGTGTCTGTCTGAGCGGTGTGTGTGTGTGTGTATGTCTGAGCTTTGAGTGGTGTGTGTGTGTGTGTGTGTGTGTGTGTGTGTGTGTGTGTGTGTGTGTGTGTGTGTGTGTGTGTGTATGTCTGAGCTCTGAGTGGTGTGTGTGTCTGAGCTCTGAGTGGTGTGTGTGTGTATGTCTGAGCTCTTAGTGGTGTGTGGTGTGTGTGTGTTTATGTCTGAGCTCTGAGTGGTGTGTGTGTGGTTGTGTGGTGTGTGTGTATGTCTGAGCTCTGAGTGGTGTGGTGTGGTGTGTGTGTGTATGTCTGAGCGGTGTGGTGTGTGTGTGTGTGTGTGTGTGTGTGTGTGAGTGTGTGTCTGAGCTCTGAGTGGTGTGGCGTGTGTGTGTATGTCTGAGCTCTGAGTGTGTGGTGTGTGTATGTCTGAGCTCTGAGTGGTGTGTGTGTGGTTGTGTGGTGTGTGTGTGTATCTCTGAGTGGTGTGCGTGTATGTCTGAGCCCTGAGTGGTGTGTATACAGTGCCTTGCGAAAGTATTCGGCCCCCTTGAACTTTGCGACCTTTTGCCACATTTCAGGCTTCAAACAAAGATATAAAACTGTATTTTTTTGTGAAGAATCAACAACAAGTGGGACACAATCATGAAGTGGAACGACATCTATTGGATATTTCAAACTTTTTTAACAAATCAAAAACTGAAAAATTGGGCGTGCAAAATTATTCAGCCCCCTTAAGTTAATACTTTGTAGCGCCACCTTTTGCTGCGATTACAGCTGTAAGTCGCTTGGGGTATGTCTCTATCAGTTTTGCACATCGAGAGACTGACACTTTTTCCTATTCCTCCTTGCAAAACAGCTCGAGCTCAGTGAGGTTGGATAGAGAGCATTTGTGAACAGCAGTTTTCAGTTCTTTCCACAGATTCTCGATTGGATTCAGGTCTGGACTTGAATCCTCCTTGCAAAACAGCTCGAGCTCAGTGAGGTTGGATGGAGAGCATTTGTGAACAGCAGTTTTCAGTTCTTTCCACAGATTCTCGATTGGATTCAGGTCTGGACTTTGACTTGGCCATTCTAACACCTGGATATGTTTATTTTTGAACCATTCCATTGTAGATTTTGCTTTATGTTTTGGATCATTGTCTTGTTGGAAGACAAATCTCCGTCCCAGTCTCAGGTCTTTTGCAGACTCCATCAGGTTCCAGAATGGTCCTGTATTTGGCTCCATCCATCTTCCCATCAATTTTAACCATCTTCCCTGTCCCTGCTGAAGAGAAGCAGGCCCAAACCATGATGCTGCCACCACCGTGTTTGACAGTGGGGATGGTGTGGTCAGGGTGATGTGCTGTGTTGCTTTTACGCCAAACATAATGTTTTGCATTGTTGCCAAAAAGTTCAATTTTGGTTTCATCTGACCAGAGCACCTTCTTCCACATGTTTGGTGTGTCTCCCAGGTGACTTGGGGCAAACTTTAAACAACACTTTTTATGGATATCTTTAAGAAATGGCTTTCTTCTTGCCACTCTTCCATAAAGGCCAGATTTGTGCAATATACGACTGATTGTTGTCCTATGGACAGAGTCTCCCACCTCAGCTGTAGATCTCTGCAGTTCATCCAGAGTGATCATGGGCCTCTTGGCTGCATCTCTGATCAGTCTTCTCCTTGTATGAGCTGAAAGTTTAGAGGGACGGCCAGGTCTTGGTAGATTTGCAGTGGTCTGATACTCCTTCCATTTCAATATTATCGCTTGCACAGTGCTCCTTGGGATGTTTAAAGCTTGGGAAATCTTTTTGTATCCAAATCCGGCTTTAAACTTCTTCACAACAGTATCTCGGACCTGCCTGGTGTGTTCCTTGTTCTTCATGATGCTCTCTGCGCTTTTAACGGACCTCTGAGACTATCACAGTGCAGGTGCATTCATACGGAGACTTGATTACACATAGGGTGGATTGTATTTATCATCATTAGTCATTTAGGTCAACATTGGATCATTCAGAGATCCTCACTGAACTTCTGGAGAGAGTTTGCTGCACTGAAAGTAAAGGGGCTGAATAATTTTGCACGCCCAATTTTTCAGTTTTTGATTTGTTAAAAAAGTTTGAAATATCCAATAAATGTCGTTCCACTTCATGATTGTGTCCCACTTGTTGTTGATTCTTCACAAAAAAATACAGTTTTATATCTTTATGTTTGAAGCCTGAAATGTGGCAAAAGGTCGCAATGTTCAAGGGGGCCGAATACTTTCGCAAGGCACTGTATGTCTGAGCCCTGAGTGGTGTGTGTGGTTGTGTGGTGTGTGTGTGTATATGTCTGAACTCTGAGTGGTGTGTGTGTGTGTGTATGTCTGAGTGGTGTGGTGTGTGTGTGGTTGTGTGTTCCCAGAATTAATAACCAACAGAAAGATCAGAGCTCAGTGAAACTGTCACGATCTCACACTGATATAAATTGTGACAAAAATATGCCGCTTTCTGCAGCAATAGTGCCTCGCCCTGTGATGTGAGCTCAATACTCACTCTTTACTGTGTGATCATTCTTCCTACTGTACCATGTTTCATATCTCTATCATCTAATATAGCCAGCTGACACTACTATTATACCAAATATGGAACAACCATATAAACCAAGACACACTCCTGTATGTGTAGTGGGACTCCTGCTCCAGCCTCGCTCCCTGGGCCATGGCCAGATGTCCTGACCTCGCCCCACTGCTCGGTACCATGTTAGCCTTGCATGACAGCCAGCCTTAAACACACACCCGGACAGATGGGTGAAGAGGTGGGCTGCGTCATGTGTAAAGTGAAAGGAGTCAGGGGAATGTGCGTCTTGCTTTTGAATAGCCTCATTCACTCCAACTAGGAACAGTCAAGAGGAGAGATGGTTTCATGCAGATGTGTGTGTGTCTACATTTCTTAGTTGTTTATGAGGGTGAGCCTCTTGGCAGAACTTAATGAACCAAGAACGACCTTGATCAGCACCAGAGAACACAGGGAGCCTCTCCTCCACCTCTCCCTCCCTCCCTCCCTTTCTCTCTCTCCGTCCCTCCTTTGCCCTCACATTCATCAAGTGTGTGGTTTTGATCTCCAATCAGCCTCCACTGCCTTCAGGGCTTTCACTGGCCTGCACAGATCACTACACATACACACCTAAGCACAGCGGCAAGACTTCAGCAGGCATCCTTTACCACATTTAGTGTTTGATTAAGTCTGGGCAAAGTTCATGTAAAAAGGCCATGACCAGGATACATGATTTGAAAGAGAGGGAGACAGAACGAGAACAAGGGAGAGAGAGAGAGAAATAAAGAGAGAGAGAGTGAGGGAGACAAAATGAGAACAAGGGAGAGAGTGAGGGAGACAAAACGAGAACAAGGGAGAGAGAGAGAAATAAAGAGAGAGAGAGTGAGGGAGACAAAATGAGAACAAGGGAGAGAGAGAGAAATAAAGAGAGAATGAGTGAGGGAGGGAGACAGAACGAGAACAAGAGAGAGAGAGAAAAATAAAGAGAGAGAGAGCAATAAAGAGAGTGAGGGATGTAGACAGAACGAGAACAAGAGAGAGAAATAAAGAGAGAGAGGGAGGGAGACAGAATGAGAACGAGAGAGAGAGAAATAAAGAGAGAGAGGGAGGAAACATTACCCTTTGCTTTACCTTTCCTACATGCTGCCTCTGCAACTGCTGCCAAGGGACATTAACACTAAAAGGGTTCCATAACACATCATAACTCCATGTTAAATGAAACAACTACGACAAGAGTAGTACCGAGGGCTCTACCGTTCTACACCCCCCATCCTGCCACTCCATCTCGGCCTCACTGCAGTCTTTAGCCGTTGGCATGGCGACGGGTCAATCGTTTCACTTACATTTTGAGAAGTTATTTTTGGAGCGGGTGGCATGATCCCCCCCAACAACACTCAGGTTACTAGGAGACCGAAGGATTTGAGGATCTTCTCTCAGGCCGAGCCCCAAATGGCACCCTATTCCCTACATATTGCATTACTTTTCACCAGATTCCTACGAGCCCTGGTCAAAATAAGTGCACTTTGTAGGGAATAGGGTGCCATTTGGGACACACACTCAGTGCCAGATTACTGGATTACTTCCTTCATACATCTGCTTTACTGTGAGAGAATAACATCATGAAGTTTTTACCCTGCTAAACTAAATCTGTCTGTTCAAAAGCTTGGCCCCTAAACATCTCTGTCTCTCTCTCTCTCTCTCTTTCTCATTTCTTTCTCTCTATCGTGTCGTTCTTCAAATCTCAATTTCTTGCCAAATCCCTCTTCCCCAATCCTCTCATTTGTTTTCAAAACCAGGAGGCTCTTTTTATGTTTGTGTTTTTACAGTGCAAAAACAAAGTGACAGTGACACACCGGACAGGAGGCGACTAAACACTCCCAAGACTCTCTTCCGCCTGCCAAATGACAACCAGGCCACACCATTTCAATTATGGGGGAGATATTGGATAATAAAATGCTGATGTTGTAGTCTTTAGGAGATGAGCTCTTCCACTGAACCCGTGTTGAGGCCTTCACCAAGAAACAACAACACAGAGAAATGACTCATTTCATGTGGTAACAAAACCTCCAGCAAACATAATGAGCTAATTGTGGCTTTTTGAAGTCAACTCCTTTTTTTTGGTTCCATGTGTGTTATTCAGTCTATAAAGCATTTAAGTTACTCTTGCAGTCATTACCAAACAATTTAAATAAAAAAGGAGAGTTCATCAAAGCGGCTGGAAATCCAGGATATGAATTATGCTAAACGGAGAAAGATGGTGGCTTGGCTTCGATTTACGAATATGATCGCGTTGCTTTGGCGGAAAACACTGTGTGTATGTGTCTACCACAAGGAGGTAGTATACTGAAACACTAACAACTAATTAATGAGTCATATAATTTGATTATGTAAAATGTCCATGTCTAAAACTTTTGAAGCTTTGGTAATGACCCTGGTGTTTAAACAGCATTACTCCTAGGGCCAAGACTACCTGCCAGAGCCAGAAACATTTATCTTTCCTTCTCACTCTTTCTTTCCTGTTTTCTCTCTCCTCGTTTCTTTCCCTCCCGCAGCGTGCAGGAGCTTCCTTTGTCTGGCATGTGTCACAGACGTGGAGATTTAGGAGCTGAACATAGCAACTGTTAGACAGGCCGTTGAGAAAAAAGACTCCCAAGGACTGAGGAGAGGAGAGAGGGAGGAAAGAGAGGAAAAAGGGCAGAATGTTTGCGGAGGAGAGGACCACTAGGTTTTTCTCTTCTTCCAGCAGTTTGCTTTAGAACTCTCAGGGGGCCATAGAGCAGAACAACCTGCGTATGTCAACATGAAGAGAACTACAGATTAGACTGCTGTCTTCATAAATATTACACACAGGTGGAACACATGCTATGAGCATTTATAATAGTGTATGGCTCCTTAAGATATAGCATAATAGTATAAACACAGAGAGCAACTACAGAGAGAGAGAGAGAGAGAGAAAGGAGGGCTGATCTGGGGAGGACAGGAATAGCTAGCTGAATGAAAGAGAAGCCGGGGAGGCGCTGGCAGGGAGCATCGAGGGAGTTGTCTGAGGAGAAACAGTGTCCGTTTGTGGCTGGTGATAATACTTTCCATTCAGCGGGGGCTCGCGGCCGCTCGCTGCTGATTCTCCTGATTGCAGGCTGGCGCCCTGCTGGCGAGTCCAGTGCTGCTGAAATTAAATCCACTCTGTTCAGTTATAAATTATAATGCTCTACAAACAACACCCCCACTGGGGACAAGGAGAGAGGAGACAGAGGTGAGAGAAAGGGAGGGAGAGTGAATGGGTGAGTGAGGGAGAGACAGAGAAAGGGGGGGGTAGAAAAAGAAGGAGGATGAGGGAGGGAGAGAGAAATGACAGAAGAAGAAAACAACGAGAGAGAGAGACAGAAGGAACGCTGCAACGTCATCTTGTCCTCACAGATCAGTGCTGCTGCACTCAGAGACCATGTGGACAGAGGGACAAGAGAGAACGGTGCATGTGTGCGCGCATAAGAGAGAACGGTGCATGTGTGCGCGCATAAGAGAGAACGGTGCATGTGTGCGCGCATAAGAGAGAACGGTGCATGTGTGCGCGCATAAGAGAGAACGGTGCATGTGTGCGCGCATAAGAGAGAACGGTGCATGTGTGCGCGCATAAGAGAGAACGGTGCATGTGTGCGCGCATAAGAGAGAACGGTGCATGTGTGCGCGCATAAGAGAGAACGGTGCATGTGTGCGCGCATAAGAGAGAACGGTGCATGTGTGCGCGCATAAGAGAGAACGGTGCATGTGTGCGCGCATAAGAGAGAACGGTGCATGTGTGCGCGCATAAGAGAGAACGGTGCATGTGTGCGCGCATAAGAGAGAACGGTGCATGTGTGCGCGCATAAGAGAGAACGGTGCATGTGTGCGCGCATAAGAGAGAACGGTGCATGTGTGCGCGCATAAGAGAGAACGGTGCATGTGTGCGCGCATAAGAGAGAACGGTGCATGTGTGCGCGGATAAGAGAGAACGGTGCATGTGTGCGCGTATAAGAGAGAACGGTGCATGTGTGCGCGTATAAGAGAGAACGGTGCATGTGTGCGCGTATAAGAGAGAACGGTGCATGTGTGCGCGTATAAGAGAGAACGGTGCATGTGTGCGCGTATAAGAGAGAACGGTGCATGTGTGCGCGTATAAGAGAGAACGGTGCATGTGTGCGCGTATAAGAGAGAACGGTGCATGTGTGCGCGTATAAGAGAGAACGGTGCATGTGTGCGCGTATAAGAGAGAACGGTGCATGTGTGCGCGTATAAGAGAGAACGGTGCATTTGTGCGTGTATAAGAGAGAACGGTGCATGTGTGCGCGTATAAGAGAGAACGGTGCATGTGTGCGCGTATAAAAGAGAGCGGTGCATGTGTGCGCGTATAAGAGAGAACGGTGCATGTGTGCGCGTATAAGAGAGAACGGTGCATGTGTGCGCGTATAAGAGAGAACGGTGCATGTGTGCGCGTATAAGAGAGAACGGTGCATTTGTGCGCGTATAAGAGAGAACGGTGCATGTGTGCGCGTATAAGAGAGAACGGTGCATGTGTGCGCGTATAAAAGAGAGCGGTGCATGTGTGCGCGTATAAGAGAGAACGGTGCATGTGTGCGCGTATAAGAGAGAACGGTGCATGTGTGCGCGTATAAGAGAGAGCGGTGCATGTGTGCACGTATAAGAGAGAACGGTGCATGTGTGTGTATAAGAGAGAACAGTGTATGTGTGTGCATAAGAGAGAATAGTGTATGTGTGATTAAGAGAGAACGGTATATGTGTGTGTATAAGAAAGAACGGTGTATGTGTGTGTATAAGAGAGAACGGTGTATGTGTGTGATTAAGAGAGAACGGTGTATGTGTGTGATTAAGAGAGAACGGTGTATGTGTGTGTATAAGAAAGAACGGTGTATGTGTGTGATTAAGAGAAAACGGTGTATGTGTGTGTATAAGAAAGAACGGTGTATGTGTGTGATTAAGAGAGAACGGTGTATGTGTGTGTATAAGAGCAAAAAAAGCAGGGAAGGACAGAGGAAAAAGTGCCGGTTTAAAAGCCTTCTGCATGTGGAGGTAGATGTATTGGGTCTGTAGTGTTAGAACTGTAGCAGGCTGTAAACTACAGTACTTCAGTAGTCACAGCTAGTACTGAACAATGCTTTGAGTCGGCTCCACATACTGGATCCATTTTCCACACGTTTGCTATAAGACTTACACGATAATATAGAGATGATACAAAGCTTCCTATCCTGTCAAACAGCTTCAATAACATTGAAGCCGTGTGTGTCTGCTGACCCAGATGAGGGGTTGTTTTAGGATCGACACAGTGTGTTCCTCCAGCACTGTAGGGGTCTCTGTTGCGCGCCGGCGTGCTCTTTGTCCTTCAGCACAGCTCCGGTCAGGGACAGCCTGGGTCACACCAGGCCCTTCCACGGGTGACGGCTTTAACAGACGAGATACGTCCCAAATGGCACTTTAGTCCCTATATAGTGCACTACTTTGAACAAAGCCTATCAAAAGTAATGTACTATATAGGGAGTCATTTGGGATGCCAGTTGCTCGGCACGGCCAGCGACACGGGATGAAGCCAGTGGTCACCACCCACACCAACAAGGTGCGGTCAGAATGAGCAGGCTAAATGAGCCTTCAGAGGTGGGGAAAGAGGAGAAACCTGGCCACACACAGCTCTGTCATCTCCGCTAGCCAGGGTATTGGGACTGACGGTTGGAATGAGGCAGCAGAGTCAAATGAGGGTGTTTAATTGCAGGGGCAACGGAATGCACCAGTTGTCAACTCTGAATGACTGTCAACCCACTCAATATGAAACTCAGGCTACACACTCCTGTGTGTCTGTTCATGTCTCAAACAGCTACCAGTTTAACACTTCGAGGTACATTTTGTTTCGTTTCTTGCTGATATTCTATGTTGAATCATGCTAGGTTGCAAACACCACAACTTGAAAAGAACCTGGTCACATTTGAATCTGCCTAAAATGATCAGAGGTAGAAAGCCTGACAAACAGGTAGAGAACCAGAAAGACAGGGGGGAGCTGTGTGTGTGTGTGAGAGAGTAGGGAGTCGACAGGCATCAACCAGTTCAAAGTGCTATCTCAGCACCAGCCAGCCCAGCCAGTATGTTGTGTCTGTCTGTCTGTGATGGGCTACTGTTTCACCTGGAGAGCAGCAGCCCAAAGCGGAGGGGACAGTTAGGGACGTCAACCCCGTCACACAGCAGCTGAGCTGACAAACACAGACAGCCAGGGAGGCGGGGGAAACACAGAGAGCCAGGGAGGCGGGGGAAACACAGACGCCACCGCTGCAGTCAGAACAGACTATACACACTGCTTAGATACAAAGTGACATTCTTTATGCGTCTCTGTTTTGGTAAGTGCTACGGTAGGTTTTTAAGGGGCTGCAATGCAACGATGGGCCAGACTGATCTAGTCATTTGGAGGAGGTATTTACGTAGTACAAGGAACACACTAAAGTGGGCACACAGGGAAAATGGCTTCAGAGGAAGTTATTTGACAAATCTAAACACCGCTGAAATCTGTCGCCAAGGACTGAGTGGATAATGGCGTCATCCCTGTAACCATAGAGAGAACGGAATGTATTTGTAATCTCCGTAAGCATAGGGGGAGCGTTAAGGGGTTGTCAACTCCGTCGCAGAGAGCAGAACAGCAGTCATGACATCATCCCTGTCGTGGGAAGGAGAGCAGCAGCATAATTGCAAGCACCTGTCTGCAAGCATACGGTCAAAAATAGTCCCGGTAACCGCTCTAGCGGTCCAATCGCTGGGCTTCTGTTTCCCCTCCCTGCCAATTAGAGAGCGATCGGCTGAGCAAACAAAGGAATATTGGCCGGTTAAGTCGGCTTCTCATCTGCAGGGTTTTCTTGTGCTTTTCCCCAGCGAGACTCCAACATCTGCAAACACCTGATAGGAGAGGCCAGGCATGGACCCGCACCCAGCAGCCCAGTGCTGGGGTTAAATTACTACCACCTTTCCCTAAGCCCATCGCCGACAATTAACAATATGGCCGCTCCACTTCAAAGCCTCTGCTGGCTGAAGGGGTTAACCTCTCTGCTCCGGGAGATTTGTTTTAGATTTTCACGAGATCCCCAGACCTTTTCATCTCTCTCTGTTCTCTATTTCTTCCTCTCTGCTTCCACAGGGGTAAAAGCAGAGCAACAGGAGTGATATTGTGTAATACTGTGATATTTAGGACAGCATTTCCTCCACTCTTGACTGAAACAAACAGACTTGTAAAAACTTTATTGAGAGTAAAAAGTAATGGAGCTACTTGAGTGTGAGAAAATGTCTTGACATTCATATGAGAGCACTTAAAAATAACTGACATTCAGGAAGGAGAGTGTCTCATGGGAGCATGCTTGATGATTGTGGACATCTTTTTGCATGTTTGGGGAAATTAGAATCCTTGTTTGAGTCTCATGAAATGACCGGTTTTCCTAGCAATTAGTTTTACAGCCTCTTAAACAGGTCGGTAGAAGTAGAGCACACTACTCTGGTGTGAGGCCAGTGACAGAGAAAGAGTGTGTGAGAGAGAGAGGAGAGAGAGAAAGGGAGGAAAGAGAGAGAGCAAGAGAGGGAGGAGAGAGCGAGAGAAATTAGGTGAGAAAATAAAAAAAGAGTGAGAAAAGTATACAAAATACAAAAATGTCAAAGGGGTTGCATGTGAATTAAGGGGGTAGACCGACCAATCCCTCCCTCTAGAACCTCCTCTTCATCCCAGAGGAGCCAGTCAGGGGAACAGATTAGCCCCTTAGCCCTTCTGACTATTCCCTTGACACCTCCCTACATGTCAGTGGAAGGGTAGTAGTAGTACCAGGCCGGGGTGCCCTCCCTGGCCATCTAACTGAACCCTCCTGTACAGATAAGCAGTGCACTTGGCCGTGTCTCCCTCTCTGTCTGATTAGTGCCCTGTGTGTGTGTGTGTGTGTGTGTAGTGGGTCTGGGGAAGTAGGGTGTGACAGGCCCTCCCTACAGCTAGCCCTGCAGGGCCCAGCAGCAACTGGAGCAAATACGTTTAGGAATTAAGACTGGGGAGAAGGGAGGGGGGGGGGATGCCCATGTCAGTGTGTGAGCGTCCGTCTGTGGTGGTGGTGGGGGGTAGTATAAGGGAGTCGTGTTGCTCTTTTGCAGTGCTATACCAGCCCCTGCTAGCCGCCCCAGGATGTGGCCTGTCACTTCCCATAGCTGGTGATGAGAGGCAGAGACGTCAAGAGAGGTGAAGACGGCAGCACACAGGAGGGAAGGAGAGAAAGAGACTGATCGGAATGACTTCATGCACGGCAAACAGCACAGTAGGGTGAAGCAAGAACGAGAGGAAGCCTCCATCCCATCTTCCCTTGTTCTCTCCATCCCTCCGATCCGCCCTCATTCTCGCCCTCCTATCATTCGCTCTAACCTCCCTCCATAAAAAGGCCTGATCCCCTGGTTGGTTGATCTCATTTGGCTAAACACTGCCATATGTCTGCTATCGGTCACACAGTAAGACAGGACAGGCTCAGAACACACCACAGCACAGATCCTCTCAACTTACATTAGAAAAAAAGTCATCAGCCTAGATGATATTGATCTTAAATCCCTATTTGGCCCCCAAATATACACATGCATCCTATTGGAACAAATAAAATCCCACCATCAGCCCCAATGCCCTGTACTTGACACAGAGTGATCAATATAGAGAATTTATAGCACACAGTTCCCCGCTATCTAGACTTCTGAAATCAAAGGTACTACGTCACACAGTCTGCCTCTTCTCCCTCCACTCCCTTTCCTTTCCTCTCCTCTTCTCCCTCCACTCCCTTTCCTTTCCTCTCCTCTTCTCCCTCCACTCCCTTTCCTCTCCTCTTCTCCCTCCTCTCCTCTTCTCCCTCCACTCCCTTTCCTCTCCTCTTCTCCCTCCACTCCCTTTCCTTTCCTCTCCTCTTCTCCCTCCACTCCCTTTCCTCTCCTCTTCTCCCTCCTCTTCTCCCTCCTCTCCTCTTCTCCCTCCACTCCCTTTCCTCTCCTCTTCTCCCTCCACTCCCTTTCCTTTCCTCTCCTCTTCTCCCTCCACTCCCTTTCCTCTCCTCTTCTCCCTCCACTCCCTTTCCTCTCCTCTTCTCCCTCCTCTCCTCTTCTCCCTCCTCTCCTCTTCTCCCTCCACTCCCTTTCCTCTCCTCTCCTCCCTCCACTCCCTTTCCTTTCCTCTCCTCTTCTCCCTCCACTCCCTTTCCTTTCCTCTCCTCTTCTCCCTCCACTCCCTTTCCTTTCCTCTCCTCTTCTCCCTCCACTCCCTTTCCTCTCCTCTCTCCACTCCCTTTCCTCTCCTCTCTCCACTCCCTTTCCTTTCCTCTTCTCTGCTCCCTCCTCTCCTCTTCTCCCTCCACTCCCTTTCCTCTCCTCTTCTCCCTCCACACTCCCTTCTCTCCTCTGCTCTTCTCCCTTCACTCCCCCCACTCCCCCTTTCCTCTCCTCATTTCCCCCCACTCCCCCTTTCCTCTCCTCATTTCCCCCCACTCCCCTTTCCTCTCCTCATTTCCCCCCACTCCCCTTTCCTCTCCTCTCCCTCCACTCCCCCTTTCCTCTCCTCATTTCCCTCCACTCCACTCCCCCTTTCCTCTCCTCATTTCCCTCCACTCCCCCTTTCCTCTCATCTCCCTCCACTACCCCTTTCCTCTCATCTCCCTCCACTCCCCCTTTCCTCTCATCTCCCTCCACTCCCCCTTTCCTTTCCTCTCATCTCCCTCCACTCCACTCCCCTCCCCCTTTCCTCTCATTTCCCTCCACTCCACTCCCCCTTTCCTCTCATTTCCCTCCACTCCACTTTTCCTCTCATTTCCCTCCCCTCCCCCTTTCCTCTCATTTTCCTCCACTCCCTTCCCCCTTTCCTCTCATTTCCCTCCACTCCACTCCCCCTTTCCTCTCATTTCCCTCCACTCCACTCCCCTTTTCCTCTCATTTCCCTCCACACTCCCTTCTCTCCTCTCCTCCCTCCACTCCCCCTACTCTGCTCTTCTCCCTCCACACTCCCTTCTCTCCTCTGCTCTTCTCCCTTCACTCCCCCTTTCCTCTCCTCATTTCCCCCCACTCCCCTTTCCTCTCCTCATTTCCCCCCACTCCCCTTTCCTCTCCTCTCCCTCCACTCCCCTTTCCTCTCCTCTCCCTCCACTCCCCATTTCCTCTCATTTCCCTCCACTCCACTCCCCCTTTCCTCTCATTTCCCTCCACCCACTCCCCCTTCCTCTCATTTCCCTCCACTCCACTCCCCCTTCCTCTCATTTCCCTCCACTCCACTCCCCCTTCCTCTCATTTCCCTCCACTCCACTCCCCCTTCCTCTCATTTCCCTCCACTCCACTCCCCTTTTCCTCTCATTTCCCTCCACTCCCCTTTTCCTCTTATTTCCCTGCCCTCCCCTTTTCCTCTCATTTCCCTCCACTCCCCTTTTCCTCTCATTTCCCTGCCCTCCCCTTTTCCTCTCATTTCCCTCCACTCCCCCTTTCCTCTCCTCATTTCCCCCCACTCCCCTTTCCTCTCCTCATTTCCCCCCACTCCCCTTTCCTCTCCTCTCCCTCCACTCCCCTTTCCTCTCCTCTCCCTCCACTCCCCATTTCCTCTCATTTCCCTCCACTCCACTCCCCCTTTCCTCTCATTTCCCTCCACTCCACTCCCCCTTCCTCTCATTTCCCTCCACTCCACTCCCCCTTCCTCTCATTTCCCTCCACTCCACTCCCCCTTCCTCTCATTTCCCTCCACTCCACTCCCCCTTCCTCTCATTTCCCTCCACTCCACTCCCCTTTTCCTCTCATTTCCCTCCACTCCCCTTTTCCTCTTATTTCCCTGCCCTCCCCTTTTCCTCTCATTTCCCTCCACTCCCCTTTTCCTCTCATTTCCCTGCCCTCCCCTTTTCCTCTCATTTCCCTCCACTCCCCTTTTCCTCTCATTTCCCTCCACTCCCCTTTTCCTCTCATTTCCCTCCACTCCCCTTTTCCTCTCATTTCCCTCCACTCCACTCCTCTCAATTGAATAACGAGCAGAACACAGTGATCTAAACAATGCAAAAAGGCTCCATATGACAACTTTCACTACTGGGAGAACTGAACTCACTGACTGACTGGTTGACTGATGGAATGGCTGACTGGATAACTGACTGGCTGGCCGGCTGGCTAACACACTGATGCACGGGTCTGGTTTCACTCCATCCTCTAGCTCCATCCCATAGTTCCTACGTCACTGACACTGTGTGGTTCTGGTTCCATAATGACCCCTAGCTCCCAACTCGCTAAAGTAAGACCCTAGATATTTTTTCCTTCTCCAGAACATGTGCACCAATTGACCTGTGATGTGAGCACGTCTTTGTAAGCAGGAACGATCCAGCCCCAAACCACAAAGGGTTAAATAATATCCCACACACTCAGGCTTCAAAGACCAGCCTCTAATATGAACCTTTTGTGCCACTTAAAAGACCCAAGGACTCCTTTGACTCTGACGGGAGCAGACATATTGAAATTTCATTTAAAAACTGTGTAGAACGTCGTGACCACAGTCCTATCTGCTTTGATCATGGTGACACTGAGGGGGTATACGCTGTTAGCCGGCATGGCTGGGAGGAAACATATATAAGCACATGGGCACAAACAAGTACACATTCACAGACACAAGCCTGGTGGACATGTGCCACCCTGCATCATCAGCTGATTATGAGAGTGCGTGGGCTCGTTAAATGTTTGGAAGACAAGACTAGGGAGCTACTCTCTAATCTGTGGTAGCATGATTAGAGAGCACCAGCAGAACCATATATTCTCTACAGGAAGTATCCTCTACAGGAAGTCAGTATCCTCTACAGGAAGTATCCTCTACTTATGATCATTTGATAGTTGTGGAATGAATCATTACAGAGCACCCATACACAAACAGATATTGAGATGCTAGCCAGAGGTACTGTAGCTCACTCCTAGCTACATCAAAGTCTCTGCTATAGTAATATGGCAGCTAACGCAAGAGGGGAATTCCCTTTCAGCCTGTCTCCCTCTCTCTCCCTCGGTGACAGACATAGATGACAGATGGACAGACTGGGTTACCGTGACTACAGCCAGACATGCCAGGGCGATAACCTCACCACGGCAACCTCCCGGGACCAATGATTCATTAATATGACTTTAGCAGGAGCTCTCACAGAATGTGATATACTTGGTCCTCCACAATTATGTAATGGCCTCGCCTTGTAAAGAGACGATCTGGCTTAACTGTAACACACACACCACAAGCATGTCTGTACGCACACACAGAAAGTCTATTTTCATACGGTGTCCTTTTAACCTGGTGACATGTGCAGTAGTCATCTAGTGTGTGAGAGTCAGTGGTGGTGGGCTGTGTTTGTTATGATGGTGAGAATGTCATACAGCTGCCTTGATCCTGACGATTCCCTCATAAACCCAGGGCTTAATATCACAGTGTCTGCATCCCAAACTACACCCTATTCCCTTGATACTGCACACGTTGGTCAAAAGTAGTGCACTATAAAGGGAACAGGGTTTAATTATCTTAAGGGTTAGGGAGGATATTAGCATCCTGTTGTCCCTAATAACCAGGTCTCTGAAGAGTCCTAATATTACAATGAAGGTCACTCCTTCACTGCACCATGTTGTAGATGACTAAAAGGGGAACGTTTGCCCTGGTAAACAGAGTTGGCATCCCAAAAGACACCCTAATCCCTATACAGTGCGCTACTTTTGACCAGGGCCCATAGGGAATACGGTGCCACTGGAGACACAGCCAGTAGGATGACGTTGCTTCTAAACACTGATCTGGCACAACCTCTGGATCCATGATCACAGTGCAACTAAGACAAAACCAGAATGGTCCACTAACAGTGTAGACTATGATTTGTGCAGAATAGCGGGTGTGTGTGTAGATTAGCGGGTGTGTGGATGTGTGTGTAGATTAGTGGGTGTGTGTATAGATTAGTGGGTGTGTGTGTAGATTAGTGGGCGTGTGTATGTGTGTGTAGATTAGCAGGTGTGTGTGTGTAGGTTAGTGGGTGTGTGTATGTGTGTGTAGATTAGTGGGTGTGTGTATAGATTAGCGGGTGTGCGTATGTGTGTGTAGATTAGCGGGTGTGCGTATGTGTGTGTAGATTAGCGGGTGTGCGTATGTGTGTGTAGATTAGCGGGTGTGCGTATGTGTGTGTAGATTAGCGGGTGTGCGTATGTGTGTGTAGATTAGCGCGCGTGTGTGTAGATTAGCGTGTGTGTGTGTAGATTAGCGGATGTGTGTGTGTGTGTGTGTGTAGATTAGCGGATGTGTGTGTGTGTGTAGATTAGTGGGTGTGTGTGTGTAGATTATAGTGGGTGTGTGTGTGTAGATTAGTGGGTGTGTGTGTGTAGATTAGCGGGTGTGTGTGTGTAGATTAGCGGGTGTGTGTGTAGATTAGCGGGTGTGTGTGTAGATTAGCGGGTGTGTGTGTGTAGATTAGCGGGTGTGTGTGTGTAGATTAGCGGGTGTGTGTGTGTAGTTTAGCGGATGTGTGTGTGTGTAGATTAGCGGGTGTGTGTGTGTAGATTAGTGGGTGTGTGTGTGTAGATTAGTGGGTGTGTGTGTGTAGATTAGTGGGTGTGTGTGTGTAGATTAGCGGGTGTGTGTGTTTAGATTAGTGGGCGTGTGTGTGTGTAGATTAGCGGGTGTGTGTGTGTAGATTAGCGGGTGTGTGTAGATTAGTGGGTGTGTGTAGATTAGTGGGTGTGTGTAGATTAGCGTGTGAGTGTAGATTAGTGGGTGTGTGTAGATTAGCGTGTGTGTGTGTAGATTAGTGGGTGTGTGTAGATTAGTGTGTGTGTGTGTGTAGATTAGTGTGTGTGTGTGTAGAGAGAACATGTGTATGAGTGTGTAGATTAGTGTGTGTGTGTGTAGAGAGAACATGTGTATGAGAGGGAGAGAAAGAGAGCGAGAGAATGTATGTGGGCAGGGTTAGTGGTGGATGTCATAGCTGATAAGTGTATTCGTGCTGATGATGATGCTAATGACACAGTCAGTGAGCCAGTACACTGGCTAGCTACAGCAGACAGGAGTGACTCACTGATTAGCGTGAGCCACATTAGCCAGCATCAGCTACACGTCTCAATGAGCTGGTGGGAGAGATGTTACTCTAGCTAGGCTAAAGCGAACTAGCTAAGGCAGCAATGGGGTGAGTCATTGATTTGTGTTAGCCACATTAGCCAGACACTAGCCACACGTCTCAGTGAGTGGGTGAGGAGGATGCTAGCCTACGCTTCACTTCAGTGAGCTGTCCTTCATTAGACAATGACAGAAGAGAGGAAGATCTATCACATCTGAATGGGGTTGAGATGAAGCTGCCAGCATCTCTTTGTGTGGACTGTGTGCATACAGTACATGTTAGTGTGTGCGAAATGACATTTACCTAATGCAACACCGAATCCTCTCCTCATTAGAAGACTAATGACAGTGATGTGGGCTGACGAGAGCCCAGACCTGGACTCCTGCTGACACACACTTGGAGCTGGAAGTGTCCTGGGCTCCAGTCCAGAGCGTTGGAGCTGACAGGCTTTGGCGCTCGTTCGTGCGTGTGTGTACATGCTCCAGTATATTTGTAGTTCTGATGGCTTTGCGCCCTTGCCCTCTCCCACACAAATATCAAGTCACACCAGCTACACTCTCTCTCGCTCCAATCGCCTTCTCTCTCTCCCTCTGCTTCTCAGTAGTTGAAAATTACAAGATAGGAAATGTTCGAGTGTGTCTTCATGTGGACATTACATGTGCTCCATAAGTTGTCCACTGAAGACAGAATAGTCTATTGTGTAAGACAGCGTTATGTCAGTCTAGACAACGTTATGTCAGTCTAAAACGTAATCTATTGTGTAAGACAACGTTATGTCAGTCTAAAACGTCATCTATTGTGTAAGACAGCATTATGTCAGTCTAAAACGTCATCTATTGTGTAAGACAGCGTTATGTCAATCTAAGACAACGTTATGTCAGTCTAAAACGTCATCTATTGTGTAAGACAACGTTATGTCAGTCTAAAACGTCATCTATTGTGTAAGACAGCGTTATGTCAGTCTAAAACGTCATCTATTGTGTAAGACAGCGTTATGTCAGTCTAAGACAGCGTTGTCAGCCTAAAACGTCATCTATTGTGTAAGACAGCGTTTTGTCAGTCTAAGACAGCGTTTTGTCAGTCTAAAACGTAATCTATTGTGTAAGACAGCATTATGTCAGTCTAAGACAGCGTTATGTCAGTCTAAGACAGCGTTATGTCAGTCTAAAACGTAATCTATTGTGTAAGACAGCGTTATGTCAATCTAAGACAGCATTATGTCAGTCTAAGACAGCGTTATGTCAGTCTAAGACAGCGTTATGTCAGTCTAAGACAGCGTTATGTCAGTCTAAGACAGCGTTATGTCAGTCTAAGACAGCGTTATGTCAGTCTAAGACAGCGTTATGTCAATCTAAGACAGCGTTTTGTCAGTCTAAAATGTAATCTATTGTGTAAGACAGCGTTATGTCAGTCTAAGACAGCGTTATGTCAGTCTAAGACAGCGTTATGTCAGTCTAAGACAGCGTTATGTCAGTCTAAGACAGCGTTATGTCAGTCTAAGACAGCGTTATGTCAGTCTAAGACAGCATTATGTCAGTCTAAGACAGCGTTTTGTCAGTCTAAGACAGCGTTTTGTCAGTCTAAAACGTAATCTATTGTGTAAGACAGCGTTATGTCAGACTAAAACGTAATCTATTGTGTAAGACAGCGTTATGTCAGTCTAAGACAGCGTTATGTCAGTCTAAGACAGCGTTATGTCAGTCTAAGACAGCGTTATGTCAGTCTAAGACAGCGTTATGTCAGTCTAAGACAGCGTTATGTCAGTCTAAGACAGCGTTATGTCAATCTAAGACAACGTTATGTCAATCTAAGACAACGTTATGTCAGTCTAAAACGTCATCTATTGTGTAAGACAACGTTATGTCAGTCTAAAACGTCATCTATTGTGTAAGACAGCGTTATGTCAGTCTAAAACGTCATCTATTGTGTAAGACAGCGTTATGTCAGTCTAAGACAGCGTTGTCAGTCTAAAACGTCATCTATTGTGTAAGACAGCGTTATGTCAATCTAAGACAGCGTTTTGTCAGTCTAAGACAGCGTTTTGTCAGTCTAAAACGTAATCTATTGTGTAAGACAGCATTATGTCAGTCTAAGACAGCGTTATGTCAGTCTAAGACAGCGTTTTGTCAGTCTAAAACGTAATCTATTGTGTAAGACAGCATTATGTCAGTCTAAGACAGCGTTATGTCAGTCTAAAACGTAATCTATTGTGTAAGACAGCGTTGTCAGTCTAAGACAGCGTTATGTCAGTCTAAAACGTAATCTATTGTGTAAGACAGCGTTATGTCAATCTAAGACAGCGTTATGTCAGTCTAAGACAGCGTTATGTCAGTCTAAGACAGCGTTATGTCAGTCTAAGACAGCGTTATGTCAGTCTAAGACAGCGTTATGTCAGTCTAAGACAGCGTTATGTCAGTCTAAGACAGCGTTATGTCAGTCTAAAACAGCGTTATGTCAGTCTAAGACAGCGTTATGTCAATCTAAGACAGCGTTTTGTCAGTCTAAGACAGCGTTTTGTCAGTCTAAGACAGCGTTATGTCAGTCTAAGACAGCGTTATGTCAGTCTAAGACAGCGTTATGTCAGTCTAAGACAGCGTTATGTCAGTCTAAGACAGCATTATGTCAGTCTAAAACGTAATCTATTGTGTAAGACAGCGTTATGTCAGTCTAAGACAGCGTTATGTCAGTCTAAAACGTAATCTATTGTGTAAGACAGCGTTATGTCAATCTAAGACAGCGTTATGTCAGTCTAAGACAGCGTTATGTCAGTCTAAGACAGCGTTATGTCAGTCTAAGACAGCGTTATGTCAGTCTAAGACAGCGTTATGTCAGGCTAAGACAGCGTTATGTCAGGCTAAGACAGCGTTATGTCAGTCTAAGACAGCGTTATGTCAGTCTAAGACAGCGTTTTGTCAGTCTAAGACAGCGTTATGTCAGTCTAAGACAGCGTTATGTCAGTCTAAGACAGCGTTATGTCAGTCTAAGACAGCGTTATGTCAGTCTAAGACAGCGTTATGTCAGTCTAAGACAGCGTTATGTCAGTCTAAGACAGCGTTTTGTCAGTCTAAGACAGCATTATGTCAGTATAAGACAGCGTTATGTCAGTCTAAGACAGCGTTATGTCAGTCTAAAACGGCATGTATTGTGTAAGACAGCGTTATGTCAGTCTAAAACGTCATCTATTGTGTAAGACAGCATTATGTCAGTCTAAGACAGCGTTATGTCAGTCTAAAATGTCATCTATTGTGTAAGACAGCGTTATGTCAGTCTAAAATGTCATCTATTGTGTAAGACAGCATTATGTCAGTCTAAGACAGCATTATGTCAGTCTAAAACGTCATCTATTGTGTAAGACAGCGTTATGTCAGTCTAAAATGTCATCTATTGTGTAAGACAGCGTTATGTCAGTCTAAAATGTCATCTATTGTGTAAGACAGCATTATGTCAGTCTAAGACAGCATTATGTCAGTCTAAAACGTCATCTATTGTGTAAGACAGCGTTATGTCAGTCTAAAATGTCATCTATTGTGTAAGACAGCGTTATGTCAGTCTAAAATGTCATCTATTGTGTAAGACAGCATTATGTCAGTCTAAGACAGCATTATGTCAGTCTAAAATGTCATCTATTGTGTAAGACAGCATTATGTCAGTCTAAAACGTCATCTATTGTGTAAGACAGCGTTATGTCAGTCTAAGACAGCGTTATGTCAGTCTAAAATGTCATCTTCAGTGTGTCCAGCTGAAGCCCCCATCAGTCTGTTTATGCCTCTAATGTAGTCTACAGTCAGTAATGGAGAGAATGTAGTCTACAGTCAGTAATGGAGAGAATGTAGTCTACAGTCAGTAATGGAGAGAATGTAGTCTACAGTCAGTAATGGAGAGAATGTAGTCTACAGTCAGTAATGGAAGAATGTAGTCTACAGTCAGTAATGGAGAGAATGTAGTCTACAGTCAGTAATGGAGAGAATGTAGTCTACAGTCAGTAATGGAGAGAATGTAGTCTACAGTCAGTAATGGAGAGAATGTAGTCTACAGTCAGTAATGGAGAGAATGTAGTCTACAGTCAGTAATGGAGAGAATGTAGTCTACAGTCAGTAATGGAGAGAATGTAGTCTACAGTCAGTAATGGAGAGAATGTAGTCTACAGTCAGTAATGGAGAGAATGTAGTCTACAGTCAGTAATGGAGAGAATGTAGTCTACAGTCAAAAATGGAGAGAATGTAGTCTACAGTCAAAAATGGAGATAATGTAGTCTACAGTCAGTAATGGAGAGAATGTAGTCTACAGTCAGTAATGGAGAGAATGTAGTCTACAGTCAGTAATGGAGAGAATGTAGTCTACAGTCAGTAATGGAGAGAATGTAGTCTACAGTCAAAAATGGAGAGAATGTAGTCTACAGTCAAAAATGGAGAGAATGTAGTCTACAGTCAAAAATGGAGAGAATGTAGTCTACAGTCAAAAATGGAGAGAATGTAGTCTACAGTCAAAAATGGAGAGAATGTAGTCTACAGTCAGTAATGGAGAGAATGTAGTCTACAGTCAGTAATGGAGATAATTGTTCTGTGATAGTGCAGAGAGCCAGGAGGCACACAGCCAAAAGGTCTGTCCACACAAAGAGCAGGGAGGGAGGGAGGGAGGGAGGGTGTTGCTCTAATTTCCCAACACAACACTTGAATACACACATTCAGACGTTCTTTGACAAAATGGACAACATTGTACTGAAGCACAAGCTGAACCGTTACTAGAGGATTGGGGTTCTCTACTGGTCTTTAAAACTGAGTGGGAGCCTGGTAGTAGGGCCGGAGGTGCACTGATGAAAACGCTGTGACAGTGTGTGTAGGCGAAGGGTTAGCCGTTGTGTGTTGTTAGAGAGAGAGCAGAACACCCAGGAGCCATCCATCCATGCCAAGGGTGAAAAGCACACACACACACACACACACACCAAAGACTTCTGTGTTGTGAGTGGAGGAGTTGATATGGTGGGGGTGATTGTTGGTTGGGCAGTAAGTGACAGACATACACCTCCCAGTCCAAAGTGCTATTGGTACATAGAGTGATGGTTAAGTGAATCTCGCTGTTCCTGCAGCCTAGCTGGTGGGCTGGAGACTGGAGACACAGAGAAATAGGGGAATACAGAGTTAAAGAAAGAGAGAACAGAGAGAGAACAGTGTTTGTAAAAGGTCTATTGAGTCCAGAGGCTCCTTGGCCTTGGGCTGCTCCAGACTACTACTCTAATGACCACTAACGGTAGGACCACTCTCACCCCCCACAGCCAGCACTGTGTGTGTGTGTGAGTCACTTACTGCATGAACACAATGATACCCACTAATCCATCCACCTCCTCTCACAAAATGTAAGCGAATGTGTGTTTTTGTGATTGTCATTTCGGTCCCATTACCCAGTTTGGGGAGTGTTTGGTTTTGGTGCATTGTGCCTGGTCTTAAATGGCACAGAGCCTGCCCGTTTGGGTTGGCCCCTCTACACAGACACACTCACTAAGACCTACAACTGTTAGACCAGTAGACAGGCTGTTGAGGCAGATTACCCATCTCTCCCTGCTGTGTGTCTCTGAATGACACCAAGTCACTTCGCCACGGAGACGCACCCACTGCACAGAGAGGTGTTTCACACAATAGACAGCACCTAGGTTTCTCTCTCTCACACACACACACACACCTCAACAAAAAAAATGCAAACACCACAAAGCAACCAGGCAGCACTTCACCTGAAACTAACCCAGACTGACAAAGCATTCACACTCAAAAACATTGGTCCCTTCACCAGCAATACATCAGCAATACACTATCTGCTAGGTTTAACCCAGTTGTGTGTGAAAAGGCTCACAGAGCTACTGTAGGGAGCCTAGTGGGGTGGAGGAGGGAAGGGAAGCCAGGAGATAGGGTGAGAGGACAGTGGGCCAGTCATGTAGACAGATAGTCAGGCATGGTAGGTCACCTTTAATAACTGTGGCACGAAAACAGCATCCATAAACTACTTCATCCAATCTGACAAAAGTGTTCAAATAGATTTCTCACACCCCAACAGGTTCTAAGTCAATTTAGTCCTTCACACTTTTGGAATGTCTTGCAAAAACACGTGTCTGTCTATAAATTCTGCTTGGCTACTAGAGGATAGAGATAAAGAAACACACACCTCCCCTTCTCCCAGGTCCTCAGAGTGCTGCCCCCGGAACTGACTGAGGACCTGTGTTATGGTTACCCCAGACCAGACAACATCCGCAGTTACCACCCCTTGAAGGAAAGCACATACACAGTACTTGCTAGCTCTACTCAACACACACATGCACACTTTCACCAGATTTTAGAACCAAGTCAAAGTGCAGGGCTGTCGACTACACACATGCCTGTTTCCAGAGGTCTGATGGAGAGAGAGAAAGACTGCAGAGACAGACGCCACAAAGGAGACAAGGGGCCAGGCTTTCCTTCTAGGGAATGGTCAAGGTCCAGAGGCTGGAGAGAGTGTGCACAGAAGAGAGGTACTCACACACGTATGTACACGCCACACACAAAAACGCACACGACAGGACTGCAACTTTGGCGCAACTGCCAAACGATTTAAAGCCAGGAGAGGAAGAAAAACAGAAAGGAAAAGAAAGAGGATTTCTGCCTGCGTCTGAAGTCTGATGTGTGAACGAGCTGTTTAAAGAAAACAAAAGCAGAGTCATTCCTCCACATTCCCACGACTCCCTCTCTCTCCATTCTGCATCCATCCCGCTCCCTGTTACAGTAAGTTACCCAACACCTCCCTCCTCCTGGGAATAGTTAGAACAGATGAATCAGCCCAATGCTACACGGCTGCTCTACAGTTGAGGCTATTTCCTACTATGCGAGGTGACCGACTTACTGACTGACACCACATTGAAAGGCTTCCTTCTATCATTTGAATGATAACTAGTGCCAAGGGGTTTAGCAAGGAGCCAGAAATAAAGCAGGCTAAAACACCCAACTGGGAGAGAGAAATCAAGTAAAGATTAGAAAGAGAAACAGAGAGAGAAAAGGAAAGCCAGAAATGTCTCACCATCAGTTGAACTTATCGCTGTTAGTTTTAAGTCAGTCTTATTAAAAGACATTACAACCGAATGACCTTCAGACCTCAGAATCTTTCCCCTTGTTAACTCCTTGTTTTAAGGCTTGTTTGTAACTCCGTAACATTGATTTGACCGGTTCTGTGTAACTTTATCAGGCCCTGGAGGGAAACGAACCAACGCCAGCAGAACTGTCTGGACTTACCCCTTCCTCATTTAAGTTCCTTCCTCAAGTTCTCTCACGTCACCCCGCTCCTCCGCTCTCTCCACTGGCTTCCAGTTGAAGCTCGCATCCGCTACAAGACCATGGTGCTTGCCTACGGAGCTGTGAGGGGAACGGCACCGCAGTACCTCCAGGCTCTGATCAGGCCCTACACCCAAACAAGGACACTGCGTTCATCCACCTCTGGCCTGCTCGCCTCCCTACCATTGAGGAAGTACAGTTCCCGCTCAGCCCAGTCAAAACTGTTCGCTGCTCTGGCCCCCCAATGGTGGAACAAACTCCCTCACGACGCCAGGACAGCGGAGTCAATCACCACCTTCCGGAGACACCTGAAACCCCACCTCTTCAAGGAATACCTAGGATAGGATAAGTAATCCTTCTCACCACCCCCCTCCCTAATGATTTAGATGCACTATTGTAAAGTGGCTGTTCCACTGGATGTCAGAAGGTGAATTCACCAATTTGTAAGTCGCTCTGGATAAGAGCGTCTGCAAAATGACAAAAAATAAATAAAAAAAAATAAAAATAAAAATTAAATCCACTCTTACAGCCCATCCCTGGACTACTCTCTTACCCCTTCCTCATTTAAATCCACTCTTACAGCCCATCCCTGGACTACTCTCTTACCCCTTCCTCATTTAAATCCACTCTTACAGCCCATCCCTGGACTACTCTCTCTTACCCCTTCCTCATTTAAATCCACTCTTACAGCCCATCCCTGGACTACTCTCTCTTACCCCTTCCTCATTTAAATCCACTCTTACAGCCCATCCCTGGACTACTCTCTCTTACCCCTTCCTCATTTAAATCCACTCTTACAGCCCATCCCTGGACTACTCTCTCTTACCCCTTCCTCATTTAAATCCACTCTTACAGCCCATCCCTGGACTACTCTCTCTTACCCCTTCCTCATTTAAATCCACTCTTACAGCCCATCCCTGGACTACTCTCTTACCCCTTCCTCATTTAAATCCACTCTTACAGCCCATCCCTGGACTACTCTCTCTTACCCCTTCCTCATTTAAATCCACTCTTACAGCCTATCCCTGGACTACTCTCTCTTACCCCTTCCTCATTTAAATCCAATCTTACAGCCCATCCCTGGACTACTCTCTCTTACCCCTTCCTCATTTAAATCCACTCTTACAGCCCATCCCTGGACTACTCTCTCTTACCCCTTCCTCATTTAAATCCACTCTTACAGCCTATCCCTGGACTACTCTCTCTTACCCCTTCCTCATTTAAATCCACTCTTACAGCCCATCCCTGGACTACTCTCTCTTACCCCTTCCTCATTTAAATCCACTCTTACAGCCTATCCCTGGACTACTCTCTCTCACCCCTTCCTCATTTAAATCCACTCTCACAGCCTATCCCTGGACCACTCTCTCTTACCCCTTCCTCATTTAAATCCACTCGTACAGCCCATCCCTGGACTACTCTCTTACCCCTTCCTCATTTAAATCCACTCTTACAGCCTATCCCTGGACTACTCTCTCTTACCCCTTCCTCATTTAAATCCACTCTTACAGCCTACCCCTGGACTACTCTCTCTTACCCCTTCCTCATTTAAATCCACTCTTACAGCCTATCCCTGGACTACTCTCTCTCACCCCTTCCTCATTTAAATCCACTCTCACAGCCTATCCCTGGACCACTCTCTCTTACCCCTTCCTCATTTAAATCCACTCTTACAGCCTATCCCTGGACTACTCTCTCTTTACCCTTTCTTCTTCTAACTAATGTCTCAGTAATTCATGTTGCGGTGGAGGATTGGAGGGGACTTCAAATACCTTAGCTGCCATAGCTTCTGTGAGGAAGAGAGGTTCATGTTACCTAGCCGACCACATTAAAATGCCAGAGGGCGACTAGAGTCAATTTGCACTAGACGCCAAAATAAAAGAATTAGTGGGGCACAGTGTTTACATTAATGGGTCAGTGTAGGGGGGGGCTGGCTGTGTATGTGTGTGTACACATTATGTGTCTGCTCTTTTCCCTAGAGTCACTAGAGACTCAACTTTACAGCATAGGCTTTACTTTAACCAGAGTATTCTCCAAATACCTTACCCTTGCCAAATAGGAAACTAGTGACAGAGCTCAGCCATGCCAACACTGTAGCCTCCCTAAGACCACTAATGACTGAGAAAAGAGAACACCGTTTACTGTTAGAGTTCAATGTTACACGGATAATCACTCATTTGACAGAAACAGAGTGTGTTACATAAACCTTTTTGGGCGTTCCAAATGGTTCCGTTTGGTTCTCCCAGTAGAACGTTGGGAGTAGAGCGGCTGGCCAGGAAAACGAGGAGGAAATCGTTTAGGCTCCATAAGTGCCCAATTGTATCCTGGTTTTCCCAGTTTTCCTGGTCTGGCCAGGGCTTTTCCCAAGCTGTGGACTGTCTCAGACTGAGTGTCTAAACACAAGACTGTGTTTGGGTTAGCTATACTTACTGGATTACAGGGGGGAAATATAAGGAGGAAGGGACAGAGAATGAGAGAAGGATAGAAAGAGGAGTAGAGGGAGAGAAAACAGATGAAAGAAAGGAAAGATGTTTACTGTAGGATCGTTTTTCCTCCCAGCTTTCTTGTACTGGAGGAGGGGTGTGTGTGTGTGTGTGCGTACACAAGAGGATAACATGTGTTCGTAATTTGTCTAAATGAGTTGAGATGCTTCATTAGGTACTGTGTGTTTATTAGGCCTTACTATAAAGCTGCTGCTCTGGGAATCTGTCCTGGGGTCAGTTTAACACAGACTGAAAGGTCACTCATACTACTAATACACACAGTCCAAAAAGATAGAACCTGACTAGAGTGCCTGTAAATGCACAATTAGCAGCAGCAAGCCAAAACCCTGACTGGACCCTGTGCTATGTACGATCGGTGTTTGCTGTGAAGCTCAGACACAAGCCCTCTGTGTTGCTCATTTAGTGAATTAAGTAGCGCTGACCAGAGGGCTGGCTGGTTAGAGGCTACTCACTTAGCTAGCCTAGCTCTTTCTGCCAAAGGCTTTAATGTTGTAGTTAGATACAGGAGCCTCTTCCTCCTAGAGGCTGTAAGAGTGGCCTAAGGGGTAATCGTGGACCTTGAGAGTTTGGGGCGCTTGTTGTATAGTATGAGCACTCCGAGCAAAAATACATGCACACACACGCAGGGAAGCCCCAATAAGGAGACGAGGGAGTGGGAACACTGGTGTGTGGGGGGGACTTTCACATGGCCAGTGGAAATGCCAGGACTAGCTGCCAGACAAAATACACCACAACAGGCACCTTCCCGGTGCCCCGTCTCTCCCCCTCATCTCTGCTGCTGGATAATGGCATTAAGTGTGTTTGTAACCCCCATGGGGCAGTGCTCACTGTTCATCCACACATCGGGACAGCACAGAGTAGAGCTGCTGTTGACACCTGAACCTACTCTTATGGAGTAGCACTACAGGGCTGAGGGAAATAAAGCACGCCACACACACACACACACACACACACACACACACACACACACACACACTGATTCCGGTATGCTAATATGCAAACACACATGCTCCAAGCACACACAATCTCCCCGCTCCATATAAAGTGGCATTAATATAAGCAATATGTGCAGGGCAGTTTGGCAGTATACATGACTTCATATAGTCTCACAGCCTGACAGTCAAGCCTTCATTGAAAACACATGTTCTCAGGGGGGAGTTGGCGTGTCACTGTGTGTGTGTGTGTGTGTGTGTGGGGGGGGGGGGGGGGTTCTTTGTATGTTTAACGGTTCGGAATACATTTCCGCTCTCACATGAGCGGAGTACAGCCTGTGTGTATGAATTTAAACACACGGTATGCGTATGTGTGTGTGATTCATAAGCCTGGCTGGTCTGGGTTATTTTGGGGAATACTGGAGAAAGCTGTGCTCTGGTACACTTGGCCAGCAGTCCTCTAGCCTGGGGAGAGCTGAACTTCTGAATTCATTTAGATGGTGTTACGCACTGGGGTGTGGGTGTGTGTGTGTGTTATTATATAGGAGGAAAATGGGCTTAAGGGAATGCACACGCACACTAAACAAAAACACAGATGAATATTAATAAAAGTATTTCTCATATTATTACACAAAACACAAGGTAAGAGCTAACCCAAAAAAAGGCCCAGGGCAAAGTTTGGCTAATGAACATGTGTACGGCCTGATGTTTCCCAGCCTCTCTATTCCTCCTCTTCTTCCCCCTCCTCCTAGACAATGAAGGCTAAATTAGATAGATAAGGATCTGGGAAAGAGTTCAAATCAAAAGAGAGAGGGACGTTCACATCTGGTCCTGTTCTGCTGTCGTCAAATGAATGGTTCTTAAACTGTGTGCTGCTGGAATGTGATAACTTGAGCTTCCTGCACTACTGATAACAAGAGAGGAGAGACCGCTATGTGGCCCTAAACAGAGAGCACACAGTGGCAGAATACCTGACCACTGTGCATGACCCAAAATGAAGGAAATCTTTTGACTATGTACAAAGTCAGTGAGCATAGCCTTGCTATTGAGAAAGGCCCCTGAAGGCAGACTCTCAAGAGAAGACAGGCTATGTGCTCACTGCCCACAAAATGAGGTGGAAACTGAGTTGCACTTCCTTACCTCCTGCCATTTTTCCCTCAGATTACACAAAGAATTTGAAAACATACCCAATTTTGATAAACTCCCATATCTACTGGGTGAAATACCACAGTGTGACATCACAGCAGCAATATTTGTGACCTGTTGCCACAAGAAAAGGTCAACCAGTGAAGAACAAACACCATTGTAAATACAACCCATATGTATTTATTTTCTCTTTTGTACTTTAAGTATTTGCACTTCTTTACAACACGGTATATAGACATAATATGACATTTGACCTGTCTATATTCTTTTGGAATAATACTTTTTTCTATTGTTTATTTCACTTGTGTTTATTATCTATTTCACTTGCTTTGGCAATGTAAACATGTTTCCCATGCCAATAAAGCCCTTAAATTGACAGAGAGAAAGAGCGAGAGAGAAAAAGTGAGAGAGAGAAAGAGAAGGCGAGAGAGAAGGTGTGAGAGAGAAGGTGTGAGAGAGAAGGTGAGAGAGAGAAAGAGAAGACGAGAGAAAGGGAAGGCGAGAGAAAGAGAAGACGAGAGAGAGAGAAGGCGAGAGAGAGAGAAAGAGAAGGCGAGAGAGAGAGAGAGAGAAGGCGAGAGAGAGAGAAGGCGAGAGAGAGAGAAGGCGAGAGAGAGAGAAGGCGAGAGAGAGAGAAGGCGAGAGAGAGAGAAGGCGAGAGAGAGAAGCCGAGAGAGAGAAGCCGAGAGAGAGAAGGCGAGAAAAAGAGAAGGCGAGAAAAAGAGAAAAGGAGAAGGCGAGAGAGAGAGAAGACGAGAGAGAGAAGGCGAGAGAGAGAGAAAGCGAGAGAGAGAAGACGAGAGAGAGAGAGAAGGCGAGAAAGAGAGAAAGAGAAGACGAGAGAGAGAGAAGGCGAGAGAGAGAGAGAAGGCGAGAGAGAGAGAGAGAGAGAGAGAGAGAGAAAGAAGGCGAGAGAGAGAGAGAGAGAAGGCGAGAGAGAGAGAGAGAGAGAGAAGGCGAGAGAGAGAGAGAGAGAGAGAGAGGCGAGAGAGAGAGAGAGAGAAGGCGAGAGAGAGAGAGAGAGAGAGAGACAGGCGAGAGGGAGAGAGACAGGGAGAGAGAGAGAGAGAGAGAGAGAGGCGAGAGAGAGAGAGAGAAGGCGAGAGAGAGAGAGAGAAGGCGAGAGGGAGAGACAGGCGAGAGGGAGAGAGACAGGGAGAGAGACAGGGAGAGAGACAGGGAGAGAGACAGGGAGAGAGACAGGGAGAGAGACAGGGAGAGAGACAGGGAGAGAGACAGGGAGAGAGACAGGGAGAGAGACAGGGAGAGAGACAGGGAGAGAGACAGAGAGAGAGACAGAGAGAGAGACAGGGAGAGAGACAGAGAGAGAGACAGGGAGAGAGACAGAGAGAGAGACAGAGAGAGAGAGACAGAGAGAGAGAGACAGAGAGAGACAGAGAGAGAGAGACAGAGAGAGAGACAGAGGGGAAGTGGAGGAAACCTCGGAAGAAGAAAGAGGGGATGCATTCAAGAGACAGCAATGTACAGCAAAAGCGGCACAAATATAAAAACAAACAAACACATACAAAAATACAGACACCTGCAGTATACCTACATAAAGCTGCACTTTTACAAACAGATAAAACCTCATGACACATCACAGACAACACACAAACACAACTGCATGTTACTACAAATTCAAGACAGAAGAAAAGGACAAAGAAAGAGCTCACTAAGAAAAGCGTCAGGTTGGTTTTGGGTCGACAGTGAAGACGCTACGAAGCAGCAGAGGTGCTGACAGAACCAGTGGACATCACATCAGAGAGATTCATGTCCCTCTCGCTTTCTTTCTTTTCCTCCCTTTTATGTTTCCTAGAGATGACGCTATTGCTGATGATGCGGACTCTGGAGGGTGCATGTCCTTTCGCTTTCTCTCCATCCCTCCATTTCTTTCTCTCATCCTTCTATTTCTTTCTCTCCATCCTATTTCTTTCTCCCAACCCCTTCCATTTCTTTCTCTCCATCCTATTTCTTTCTCCCAACCCCTTCCATTTCTTTCTCTCCATCCTATTTCTTTCTCCCAACCCATTCCATTTCTTTCTCTCCATCCTATTTCTTTCTCCCAACCCCTTCCATTTCTTTCTCTCCATCCTATTTCTTTCTCCCATCCCCTTCCATTTCTTTCTCTCCATCCTATTTCTTTCTCTCATCCCTCTATTTATTTCTCTCCATCCCTCTCCATTTCTTTCTCTCCATCCTTCTCCATTTCCTTCTCTCCATCCTTCTCCATTTCCTTCTCTCCATCCTTCTCCATCCTCTCCATCCTTCTCCATTTCCTTCTCTCCATCCTTCTCCATTTCCTTCTCTCCATCCTTCTCCATTTCCTTCTCTCCATCCTTCTCCATTTCCTTCTCTCCATCCTTCTCCATTTCCTTCTCTCCATCCTTCTCCATTTCCTTCTCCATTTCCTTCTCTCCATCCTTCTCCATTTCCTTCTCTCCATCCTTCTCCATTTCCTTCTCTCCATCCTTCTCCATTTCCTTCTCTCCATCCTTCTCCATTTCCTTCTCTCCATCCTTCTCCATTTCCTTCTCTCCATTCTTCTATTTCTTTCTCTCCATCCTTCTCTTTTTCTTTCTCTCCATCCTTCTCTTTTTCTTTCTCTCCATCCTTCTCTTTTTCTTTCTCTCCATCCTTCTCTTTTTCTTTCTCTCCATCCTTCTCTTTTTCTTTCTCTCCATCCTTCTCTTTTTCTTTCTCTCCATCCTTCTCTTTTTCTTTCTCTCCATCCTTCTCCATTTCTTTCTCTCCATCCTTCTCCATTTCTTTCTCTCCATCCTTCTCCATTTCCTTCTCTCCATCCTTCTCCATTTCTTTCTCTCCATCCTTCTCCATTTCTTTCTCTCCATCCTTCTCCATTTCTTTCTCTCCATCCTTCTCCATTTCTTTCTCTCCATCCTTCTCCATTTCTTTCTCTCCATCCTTCTCCATTTCTTTCTCTCCATCCTTCTCCATTTCTTTCTCTCCATCCTTCTCCATTTCTTTCTCTCCATCCTTCTCCATTTCTTTCTCTCCATCCTTCTCCATTTCTTTCTCTCCATTTCTTTCTCTCCATCCTTCTCCATTTCTCTCTCTCTCCATTTCTCTCTCTCTCCATCCTTCTATTTCTTTCTCTCCATCCTTCTCCATTTCTTTCTCACCATCCTTCTCTACCTATGGCTGCGCACGTGCAAACACACACACACACAAAGCCCCAAGCGGACGTTCTTCACGTTCCTCCGGTGATTGGAAACACACTCCAGTAAAACGTCCGTGGGACCTAATGTCCAGGTGAGGAGAGAAAGGCTGCCAACTCTTCCTGTCACACACACACAATGCAGGCACACACACACAATGCACACACACAATGCACACACACACAATGCACACACACAATGCAGACACACAATGCAGACACACAATGCAGACACACAATGCAGACACACACACACACACACACAATACAGACACACGCAATATAGACAAACACACACTTCATCTCTCCCTCTTGCCCTCTCTCACACACCCGACCCTTTCTCTACCTGGCTGGTGTCACATGTATCCGTTAGCTGGAAGGTGACTTGGCTGGAGGGGTGTGTGTGTTGCCCACTACAATGAATATACAAAGACTGCTTCTGTGGCTGGGGTGGACCAGGTGAGCAGATATCATCTAACACACACACACACTAGCTCAACTGCAGAGGAAATTACCTGCAGCACACATCTCCACACCTGGACACTGGGGCTGACCGACCAGGGGAGGTTGGGAGAGAAAGAGAGAGAGAGAAAGAGAGAGAGAAAGAGAGAAAGAGAGAGAGAAAGAGAGAGAGAAAGAGAGAAAGAGAGAGAGAAAGAAAGAGAAAGAGAGAGAGAAAGAGAGAGAGAAAGAGAGAAAGAGAGAAAGAGAGAAAGAGAGAGAGAAAGAGAGAAAGAGAGAGAGAGAAAGAGAAAGAGAAAGAAAGAGAGCGAGAAAGAGAAAGGGAGAGAAAGAAAGAAAGAGAAAAAGAGAAAGAGAGAGAAAGAGAGAGAAAGAGAGAGAGAAAGAGAGAGAAAGAGAGAGAGAGAGAGAGAAAGAGAGAGAAAGAGAGAGAAAGAGAGAGAGAAAGAGAGAGAAAGAGAGAGAGAAAGAGAGAGCGAGAGAGAGAGGAAAGATGAGGGGGGGTAAGGCAGTCGTCACCTGACCATTCTATGACACTGTGACTTCCCCTATGCCATCGGAAACCATGGTAACATCCTTTCAACCTCCCAGCCCTGCCAATCCCTCAACAGCTCATAATATCGACTCCACAACTCAACCCGCACAAGGACAAAACCATCAGGAGACTAAAATAACTATAAAACAACCATTGTGCCACCTGGGCTTTGTGAATAGACTACAAATAGCTAAAGTTTCCCCTCCAATTACTTAGGTGGGGCGATATTGCCCCACATTCTAACTTCAACTGGGCTGAATAGAACATGTGGAATTTTGCCATATGGACTAAGAAAGAGAGACAGCGAGACAGGGAGGAACTAGAAAAAGAATGATAGTGATAGAAAGCATTTCCGACAAGCATCCCCACATTGGGAGACTGAAATGAGTTCACCCCTCTGTTTCTATCATCTCTCACTTTCTCCCTCCCGCTCTCCCTCCTGACTGCGTTCTCATTTTCCATCTCCTATTCATTTTTAACCACTTGTCAGCGATGCGACCCCCACACTGCTTTACAGATGGAGTGTGTTGGAGGGCGGCGGTGTGCATTAGCGTTACTCTGCTCCGCCTCCGCTAGCTAGCTGGGTGTAAAAAATACCATTACAGCTGCCGGCTGTGGGGTCGTCCAGATCGATCCATTATGGAGCTGAGAGGGCCGGCTGGGACCTACTTTAACACCCCGCCCAGTTGGATTATCCCACACTGCACTGGAGACACTGCCAAAATGAGTTAGTGTCATGGAGACGAGGGAGGGAAGGGGTAGGCTCGTAGAGAGTGGGAGGCATATGCTGGGGAGAGAGAGGAGGGACCAGGGTCGAAGTCAGTGATAGGAGTGGAGGGACCATCCAGCATGTGTGCCCACAACGGCCCAGTGCCTTACATGGAGAACTGGAACTTTAGGGGTGACATAGGGCAGTGAACACCTATGGAGGGACGAAGTGATAGGAGTGGAGGGACGAAGTGATAGGAGAAAGAGATTTGTCACCAACTTTGCATGGTGTCGACTCCAGGGTCGTCTCGGAGTGGACTTGTCAGTGTTAACGACTTTCCCCCTGAAGAGACGTAAGGAATATCTATCTATAGGCTATCTATCCCCTCAGAAACATATCCATCCATGCATGTGTGCCCACAACGGCCCAGTGCCTTACATGGAGGGTAAAGGCTGGAACTTTAGGGGTGACATTGTCTCCAAACTGACATGTCGTCCCTAAAGTGACACTACACACCCTGCCATTACACACACAGAACACCTATGGCATCCACTGCCCCCTGGCATTACACACACAGAACACCTATGGCATCCACTACCCCCTGGCATTACACACACAGAACACCTATGGCATCCACTACCCCCTGGCATTACACACACAGAACACCTATGGCATCCACTGCCCCCTGGCATTACACACACAGAACACCTATGGCATCCACTACCCCCTGGCATTACACACACAGAACACCTATGGCATCCACTGCCCCCTGGCATTACACACACAGAACACCTTGGCATCCACACACAGAACACCTATGGCATCCACTGCCCCCTGGCATTACACACACAGAACACCTATGGCATCCACTACCCCATTACACACACAGAACACCTATGGCATCCACTACCCCCTGGCATTACACACAGAACACCTATGGCATCCACTGCCCCCTGGCATTACACACACAGAACACCTATGGCATCCACTGCCCCCTGGCATTACACACACAGAACACCTATGGCATCCACTGCCCCCTGGCATTACACACACAGAACACCTATGGCATCCACTGCCCCCTGGCATTACACACACAGAACACCTATGGCATCCACTGCCCCCTGGCATTACACACACAGAACACCTATGGCATCCACTGCCCCCTGGCATTACACACACAGAACACCTATGGCATCCACTGCCCCCTGGCATTACACACACAGAACACCTATGGCATCCACTGCCCCCTGGCATTACACACACAGAACACCTATGGCATCCACTACACACACAGAACACCTATGGCATCCACTGCCCCCTGGCATTACACACACAGAACACCTATGGCATCCACTATTACCCAGAACACCTATGGCATCCACTACACACACAGAACACCTATGGCATCCACTACCCCCTGGCATTACACACACAGAACACCTATGGCATCCACTACCCCCTGGCATTACACACACAGAACACCTATGGCATCCACTGCCCCCTGGCATTACACACACAGAACACCTATGGCATCCACTATGGCATCCATCCTGGCATCCACTGCCCCCTGGCATTACACACACAGAACACCTATGGCATCCACTACCCCATTACACACACAGAACACCTGGCATTACACACACAGAACACCTATGGCATCCACTGCCCCCTGGCATTACACACACAGAACACCTATGGCATCCACTACCCCCTGCCCCACAGAACACCTGGCATCCACTACACACACAGAACACCTGGCATGGCATCCACACAGAACACCTATGGCATCCACTGCCCCTGGCATTACACACACAGAACACCTATGGCATCCACTTACACACACAGAACACCTATGGCATCCACTGCCCCCTGGCATTACACACACAGAACACCTATGGCAGCATATGGCCACTACCCCCTGGCATACACACACAGAACACCTATGGCATCCACTGCCCCCTGGCATTACACACACAGAACACCTATGGCATCCACTGCCCCCTTACACACACAGAACACCTATGCATCCACTGCACACATTACAGAACACCTATGGCATCCACTGCCCCCTGGCATTACACACAGAACACCTTGGCACACACACCTATGGCATCCACTGCCCCTGGCATTACACACACAGAACACCTATGGCATCCACTACCCCCTGGCATTACAGAACACCTTGGCATCCACACACAGAACACCTATGGCATCCACTGCCACAGCATTACACACACAGAACACCTATGGCATCCACTACCCCCTGGCATTACACACACAGAACACCTATGGCATCCACTGCCCCCTGGCATTACACACACAGAACACCTATGGCATCCACTGCCACAGCATTACACACACAGAACACCTATGGCATCCACTACCCCCTGGCATTACACACACAGAACACCTATGGCATCCACTGCATTACACACACAGAACACCTATGGCATCCACTACACACAGAACACCTATGGCATCCACTTACCCCTGGCATTACACACACAGAACACCTATGGCATCCACTGCCCCCTGGCATTACTACCCACACAGAACACCTATGGCATCCACTGCCACAGCATTACACACACAGAACACCTCCATGGCATCCACTATGGCCCCCCCCCTGGCATTACACACACAGAACACCTATGGCATCCACTACCACCTATGGCATCCACTACCCCCTGGCATTACACACACAGAACACTGCCCACCTGGCATTACACACACAGAACACCTATGGCATCCACTACCACAGCCCATCCACTGCCCCCTGGCATTACACACACAGAACACCTATGGCATCCACTGCCCCAGGCATTACATCCACTACACACATTACACACACAGAACACCTATGGCATCCACTGCCCCAGCATTACACACACAGAACACCTATGGCATCCACTGCCCCCTGGCATTACACACACAGAACACCTATGGCATCCACTGCCCCCTGGCATTACACACACAGAACACCTATGGCATCCACTGCCCCCTGGCATTACACACACAGAACACCTATGGCATCCACTGCATTACACACACAGAACACCTATGGCATCCACTGCCCCCTGGCATTACACACACAGAACACCTATGGCATCCACTGCCCCCTGGCATTACACATCCACATTACACACACAGAACACCTATGGCATCCACTACCACAGCACTGCACACAGGCATCCACTGCCCCCTGGCATTACACACACAGAACACCTATGGCATCCACTACCACAGCACTGCACACAGGCTCTCTCTCCAGCTCAAAAGTGCACTAACCCTGATCATCAGCACACACTAATCAATGTCACACACACGTTCTTCCAGCTTCCACTTCCATCCATTTCATGCACCCACACTCACCAGAAACCCCCCATCCCCCCAAGTCTTAAAAAAGACAACAGACACGGCAACATTACATCCAGGCAGCTACCAAAACAAGCTGAAACCATTTACTGTTATCTCCCCAGGAAAGAGAGGAGGAAGAGAAAAGAGGAAGAAAAGAGGACAGAGGGAGAAATAGCAGTGGGGATAGAAAAGCTAGGCCTTCATGTCTCTCGCTCTCTCACCCCCCCTTTCCCCCCGCTCTTGCTCAGTCTCTTACCCTCTCCTTCTCTAACCCTCCCTCTCCTCTTCTAACCCTCCCTCCATCTTCTCCTCCTCTAACCCTCCCTCCCTCTCCTCCTCCTCTAACCCTCCCTCCCTCTCCTCCTACTCTAACCCTCCCTCCCTCTCCTCCCTCCCTCCCTCTCCTCCTCTAACCCTCCCTCTCTCTCCTCCTAACCCTCCCTCCATCTCCTCTCACCCTCCCTCCCTCTCCTCCTCCTCTAACCCTCCCTCCAACTCCTCCTCCTCTAACCCTCCCTCCCTCTCCTCCTCTAACCCGCCCTCCCTCTCCTCCTCCTCTAACCCTCCCTCCATCTCCTCCTCTCACCCTCCCTCCCTCTCCTCCTCCTCCTCTAACCCTCCCTCCCTCTCCTCCTCTAACCCTCCCTCCCTCTCCTCCTCCTCCTCACCCTCCCTCCCTCTCCTCCTCCTCTCCTAACCCTCCCTCCCTCCCTCTCCTCCCCCTCCTCCTCTAACCCTCACTCCCTCTCCTCCTCTAACCCTCCCTCCCTCTCCTCCTCTAACCCTCCCCTCCCTCTCCTCCTCTAACCCTCCCTCCCTCTCCTCCTCTAACCCTCCCTCCCTCTCCTCCTCCCTAACCCTCCCTCCCTCTCCTCCCTCCTCTAACCCTCCCCCTCTCCCTCTCCTCCTCTAACCCTCACTCCCTCTCCTCCTCTAACCCTCACTCCCTCTCCTCTTCTAACCCCCCCTCCTCCTTTAACCCTCCCTCCCTCCCTCTCCTCCTCTAACCCTCCCTCTCCTCCTCTAACCCTCCCTCTCCTCCTCTAACCCTCCCTCTCCTCCTCTCTGTCAGACAAAGCGGTGTAGTGATAAGAATGGTATCATTCACTGGCTGATTACAGGGGTGTGATGACAAAACAGATCTCTGTTAGAACTGGTGCCACCAACTTATTGTCCTGGCAACCCCCAGGCCACCGGAAGACGTGAAACCCTTAGAGAGCAGAGGGGACAGGTGACAAGGACCCCATTGATGGGAGGAGAGAAAGAAGAGTAGATGGGGAAAAATAAGGGTATATGGGGGGGAAAGAGGAGGGAGTGAGGTCACGGGTAATGAAAGAAAGATATCCCCCCCCATTTCCTTAAAGGAAGAGATCATATGGCATAATGGTAGAGTTGTGAATGTGGCCACTATCTCTCCACACACAGGAGGCCTTTATGGCTGCTCAGGTAATTGTGGGGTATAGGGTTAAGGATCAGTTACTCTGTGTGTGTGCAGGTGCCCCTCTACCTTCCTGGGCAGTTGAAGGGACTCACCCATTCCCCTCCCGATTCATCCATCCCTCCACCTCTTACTACAACAGCTGGGGAAAGCCCCTCCTGCCCTGGGGGCTGCATGACAAGGAGGGGCTGCACTGAGCAGGTGACAATCTGTCTCTCTCAATTCAATTCAAGGGGCTTTATTGGCATGGGAAACATATCTCTCTGTCTCAGTGAGCAGCAGCATAAGCTGTGATAGTGTCAGGTATAGTGTCAGGTAGTCTCTCAGATGTTCTTATCTCTCTAATGGCTGTCAGCTACAGATCCAACATTGATTAGACCATAAATACCAACTGTCTCTGTTTAATGGACTAAACACACTTTTAATGCCTGACGGCAGCAGTGTTCACTAAGTTTCTTTGGTGCCGTGACCTCTCCTTCTCCTCCTATCAAGAGGACACACGTGATAGCTGTCTCATAACATGCCTGCATCGTCTCTCTGCCTCCGTGCTCTGTCGCCAGCAACAAAACAAGTTAGATCCCTGGCTTCCGATAAAAGTCACGCCAGCTCGGCACACACAAGCGGGGGGGTAAAGGAAGTGTTTTTCTCCAGAACAAGGAGCAACGTGTTTTCTTAACTGAGTCATAACAAAACAACTACCTATCTAGACTGTAGGGACGCTGTGATCCCTGTCAGAGAGATATCAGCACAGAGAAGATGAACAGCCTTTCTGTCTTTGTTTGTGGCCTCAAGCATTGTTTCTTTGGTCCCGCCGTACCACAGAATGATCCTGTGTAGTCTACCAGGACACTCACCTAGTCTACGTGTGTGGAACATACAGACACACACAGACACACACACAGGCCCTCATAGTGACTCTTCGGGACCAGATAGACAGTATTGATAATGGCGGCTACATGTCCCATTGATTTTGTTTAGGATGGAAAAGTGAGACATTGGCTGTGGAGCTTCCACTTCCCTCCTCCCTGCCCATAAATATGTGTGTGTGCGTGTGTGCGTGCGTGATCCAGTCCTAAGCCCCTGGGGAATGTCTTAGTGGAGTGTGTGCTGTAGGATACAGCACATACAGAGATAACATCCCAGACACTGGGGAGACTGTCTATGAGTCCAAATGACTGGCAGAGTCTCTACAGTGGAACTAACTTACTGTATGACTGATGTTACTGTCACTAAGCACTTATACAAATCACAAGTTGCTGGGACCTTGGCTACATTAGCTGCAAAAAAACATGTACACACACAATCTGCACTAATCCATGGCAAAAAGAACACACACTTGTCCTTTTGAAGGTAAGAGAAAAGAGATGTGTGTGTGAGATAAGAGGCGCCACACCGGTGGCAGGCCAGAGAGCTGAAACTGATAACCATCACTCCCCTCCCTTCATCTCTCCTCCTCCTACCGCCTCTCCTCCTCCTCCTTCAGACAACGAGAGAGAACGATAGAGAGAGAAAACGATAGAGAGAGAAAACGATAGAGAGAGAAAACGATAGAGAGAGAAAACGATAGAGAGAGAAAACGATAGAGAGAAAACAATAGAGAGAGAAAATGATAGAGAGAAAATGAGAGAGAACGAGAGAGAGAGAGAACGAGAGAGAGAGAACAAGAGAGAGAGAACGAGAGAGAGAGAACAAGAGAGAGAGAACGAGAGAGAGAGAGAACGAGAGAGAGAGAGAACGAGAGAGAGAGAGAACGAGAGAGAGAGAGAACGAGAGAGAGAGAGAACAATAGAGAGAACGATAGAGAGAGAGAGAACGATAGAGAGAGAGAGAACAATAGAGAGAGAGAGAGAACGATAGAGAGAGAGAGAACGATAGAGAGAGAGAACGATAGAGAGAGAGAGAACAATAGAGAGAACGAGAGAGAGAGAGAACAATAGAGAGAACGATAGAGAGAGAGAGAGAACGATAGAGAGAACGATAGAGAGAGAGAGAACAATAGAGAGAACGATAGAGAGAGAGAGAACAATAGAGAGAACGATAGAGAGAGAGAGAACAATAGAGAGAACGATAGAGAGAGAGAGAGATTCTTCCTGGTTCAGACCAGGTAAGAATGTACTTTGTTGATGATTTAGGTTTTTGGTGAAAGGGAGTGAGATACCTCGTCAAAACAGGGCCTTGTGCTTCAAGTGAAGATACAGTGGTGATAAAACAAACGAGGTTACTGTACCTTCTACATCCAAGGCCTTTACTATTAATCGACTCAATCACCGGATCATAAGACCGTACTGAACACACGGCAGAAATACCACAACATCATACCAGTCACATTGATCCCAACGGTGGCTTCACCATGACATAAAAACACAAGCACTAAATCCAATTGGGATTCTCACAAGATCAGTATAACAGCAATAACCCCTAGAGAACAACACTGTACGTGCCGGCTTTCATCTCAACATGATTGGATTAAACCCTAACAGCCTAACAGGATGAAGAAAAGGCCAAACGTAAAAAGACACTATCTTTAAAGCAGATCAATCTAATCTAATTCACAGATGAGACCAGAAAGGTCTACATTAGGTCCACTCATCCAATCACAATGCAGGGTTATGATTATGGTTATCACTAGGGTGATTTCTGGCTTGGATACTGTGAAAAGTCCGACTAGATTATCATGTTTGTTCATTATGTGGCTGGTTTTAAAGGGTTAATGTGATTGTGTGTCTGAACAGGAAAACAAAGGCTTGAGTGTAGGCTAGGCCCACAGCCAAAATGTTATGATCATTATGAAGAAGACACAGTTCACGGGTTTTGCATTTACGTATGTGTGTGTGTGTGTGTGTGTGTGTGTGTGTGTGTGTGTGTGTGTGTGTGTGTGTGTGTGTGTGTGTGTGTGTGTGTGTGTGTGTGTGTGCGTGTGTGTGTGTGCGTGTGTGTGTGTGTGTGTGTGTGTACACAGACAATCTGTATTGAACCAGGTACAGACAGTCCCATACGACAGACAGACAGCCAGACGGACAGCCAGACAGCCAGACAGACAGCCAGCCAGACAGCCAGCCAGCCAGACAGCCAGCCAGACAGCCAGCCAGACAGCCAGCCAGACAGCCAGACAGGCAGGACAGACAGGCAGGACAGACAGGCAGGACAGAGTGGCAGGACAGACAGGCAGGACAGAGTGGCAGGACAGACAGGCAGGACAGACAGGCAGGACAGACGGTAGAGTATACAGTAGCATGATTACTACCTGATCCTGTATCAATGACCGTCCCCTGTCCCCTCCGTTCAGCCACCAGCCGAGAGGAACCAGGCATGCTGACCGGCTCAGAACGCACTGGCTGGATCCTACACACACAGACATGTAATGTTACTATGTGTGTGTTTCTTTAACTGCTGTTATGCTGTGTTCATTTGCAGATTTCATGTTATTTATACAGTATATATAATTAGCACCATTGAGACCTGTTAAAAATAGCATTAGTTACAGACAACTACGGCAGCATGATTGTCTACCTACCTGAGACTGTGTAGGTCCAGGTCATCAGTGTGGAAGTCCAACAGAGGCTGTTGAATGTCGCTGGGGCCCTGGGACTGCAGCACGGAGGAGGAGGAGGAGATGACCGTAGTCTGACCAGATGGGTGGATGGTCTTAAACTGGAACTGAGGACCCATCCACAGCCGACGGTGAGGCCCTGTGTGGGTGACTATCTCCACCTGGTAGGGGCCAGACAACAACGTTAGCAATAGCATGCTAGAAGCGTAAAATCACTGGAATGGACTGTGCAGTTATCTTTGTTTTATTTCATTTAGGTAGAACTAAATACTGGTACTGTGTTTGTGTACAAACTGCTGAAAACCAGTTTCCCATTTGGGACGAATAAAATAACTACTACAGCGTCACTGTCCACATCCGTTCAGGATGTAAACCTGTCAGACTAAAGCCTGTTGTCCACAGAGACAAGCCGATGTAGTCTCAGTGAGCTTGCGGGCGGAGCGGCGTGAGTTAGGGGAAGAGGAAATGAGGGAGACAGATTTCCATGGCAATGGGATTAGAGGACGAGCGTCAGAGCCACATTAGCGTCACTGTTTCAGAGAAATGCCACCGTGGCCGTTAAGGCTGAGGAACAGCTTTCTGCAGCGTCTGTCCGCTGAGTGATGGCATGGTGGGCATTCAGATGACAGCGTGGCAGACTCCAGAAAGGTCTGTCAGTAATGTTACACTAGATGGATGGGGAGATGAGGAGAGGACAGAACAATTCTAACTAGCTTTTACCTCTCTTTACACCCAATCCCTCTCTGCCCTTTCTATCTCTGCCCTCTCCCTCAATCCCTCTCCCTCTCTGCCCTTTCTATCTCTGCCCTCTCCCTCAATCCCTCTCTGCCCTTTCTATCTCTGCCCTCTCCCTCAATCCCTCCCCGCCCTTTCTATCTCTGCCCTCAATCCCTCTCTGCCCTCTCCCTCAATCCCTCTCTGCCCTCTCCCTCAATCCCTCCCTGCCCTCTCCCTCAATCCCTCTCTGCCCTCTCCCTCAATCCCTCTCTCTCAATCTCTCTCTGCCCTCAAAATCTCTCTGCCTCAATCCCTCGCTCTCATTCTCTCTCCCTTATCCCCTCTCCAACTCTCTTCCTCACTAAGAGCTCCTCTCAATCCTTCGGTCTTGTTTATTTAACACAGGCTCCTCTCCTTCCACACTTATGTCTATTTGGCTGTGGAAGAGCCAAGACAGGGGTGACAGCATAGGGTCTCATAATACGTCCATGGGGTGTGAGTGATAAGTGGTTTGGCACAGCTGTGTAAATTAGGCCACACACAGACAGACAGACGATTTCAGTGTGTGTACATTAGTGTCGCCCAGCCCCAGATATCAACAGATGCCATGGCTCTCTTCAGTGTCAGGGCGCAGGGCCAGATGTTGGTCTCTCACCTCCGCCCTCCTGTCTGTCGCGCCCTGACATACTGTGCCTGACAATACGAGTTATCACAGAGTTGTGTAGAGCTCACAGAACCACCAAAGAACTGTTGATAGAACAGCTTAGGGACGTCTGATATGAAGTCACTGTATAGCACAGGAAGTGGAGGAGGGAGAGAATTATGGTCCAGTCTCCAGAGGCCTGGTCGCTACTGCAATAACCCAATAGAATGTGTCATGACCGTCAGAGCCTGACCTGATGACTTGATGGAGGGGTATTGAAACCAGGAGGATAAGGGGGAATCTGTGGTGCTGCTTCTGGCATTGTTGTCATCTGACAGACCTGAGAGCCACTTACACTATTACGCACCAAAGCTATGTCCCAAATGGCCCCCTATTCAATATATAATGCATTACTTTTGACCAGACTTATGGGCCCTGGTCAAAAGTAGTGCACTATAAAGGGAAAAGGGGGACATTTGGGACACAAGCAATGTCTCCTGAGTCGCGCTACATACAGCGCCCAGACGGACGGCAAAGGTCACGATGTGGCGCTTCAATAGAAAAAAGCAGATCCATCTGATTCTGAACACTGCTGATAATCTAATGAAGGAATATCATTTAATGACATCCACAAGACAGCGGTGCTCTAACTCAATCTATCCATTATCATCATACTATACATGTTTCACTATTTATCCTCCAGACTATTGTACAGAACAGAATTGACAGCATGACCTTGGAAGGCTCGTTTCTACAATGGATCAAGACCAGTGTTCTGTCTTCCAGTGCCATTTCACATTTGAATTTGAAAGGTGACAAGGTAAGTGTGTTGGGATAAACTGGAGGACAAGTGAGATGCCATGTTGAGGAGCCTCATCCAATGATTTACAGGAGCTATTCAGTGTCAGAATTATTTAAAGTCATTTAAAATTCACTGTGCTGTTTCCTGAGGATAGCAATGCTACAACCTCCAAGTTCTGTGGTATCTTTCTTGAGTGGAATAAGTCAGAACCTCGGCTTAACTAGTTTGTCTGACAGACACCACCCCCCCCCCCCCCATAGTACTGTGTCCCCATCACTGCTTGGGAGTTTGAAGCACAACCTTATCAAAACAGCACAACTCCCCCTAGTGGCCTGGCTGCCAATCTCCATTAAAAAGACTTCGCCCGGCTAATAATAGCACAGCACAAGCATAAATACGGCCAAGCTTCAGTATTTTTGGTGCAAGAGATGGTAGAAAGACGGTAGTTGGTTTGGCTCCCGGAAACACTATCATAGTGGATACTAACTACAGAATAACTTGGAAACATTTACCCCAATCCATTATATATGGCCAGAAATGATTACTGGAGGAGATGTGATGGTTCCTTGCAGAGATCAGGCTTCAGAAATGAGGGAGTGAAGGGTTAACCAAGCTGAAGATAGTGGGGTCATACAGTTGAAATCGGAAGTTTACATACACTTAGGTTGGAGTCATTAAAACTAATTTATCAACCACTCCACAAATTTCTTGTTAACAAACTATAGTTTTGGCAAGTCGGTTAGGACATCTACTTTGTGCAGGACACAAGTCATTTTTCCAACAACAGACATATTATTTCACTTATAATTCACCGTATCACAATTCAGCCAAGACCTCAGAAAATAAATTGTAGACCTCCACAAGTCTGGTTAATCCTTGGGAGCAATTTCCAAATGCCTGAAGGTACCACGTTCATCTGTACAAACAATAGTACGCAAGTATAAACACCATGGGACCACGCAGCCGTTATACCACTCAGGAAGGAGACACGTTTAGTCTCCAAGAGATGAACGTACTTTGGTACGAAAAGTGCAAATCAATCCCAGAACAGCAGCAAAGGACCTTGTGAAGATGCTGGAGGAAACAGGTACAGAAGTATCTATATCCACAGTAAAACAAGTCCTATATCGACATAACCTGAAAGGCCGCTCAGCAATGGAAGAAGCCACTGCTCCAAAACCACCATAAAAAAGACAGACTACGGTTTGCAACTGCACATGGGGACAAAGATCGTACTTTTTGGAGAAATGTCCTCTTGTCTGATGAAACAAAAATAGAACTGTTTGGCCATAATGTTTGGAGGAAAAAGGGGGATGCTTGCAAGACAAAGAACACCATCCCAACCATGAAGCACGGGGGTGGCAGCATCATGTTATGGGGGAGCTTTGCTGTAGGAGGGACTGGCAATTCATAAGGAAGGAAAATTATGTGGATATATTGAAGCAACATCTCAAAACATCAGTCAGGAAGTTAAAGCTTCCAAATGGTCAATATCCCCAAGCATACTTCCAAAGTTGTGGCAAAATGGCTTAAGGACAACAAAGTCAAGGTATTGGAGTGGCCATCACATAGCCTTGACCTCAATCCTGTAGAAAATGTGTGGGCAGAACTGAAAAGGCATGTGCGAGCAAGGAGGCCTACAAACCTGACTCAGTTACACCAGTTCTGTCAGGAGGAATGGGACAAAATTCACCCAACTTATTGTGGGAAGCTTGTGGAAGGCTACCCGAAACATTTGACCCAAGTTAAACAATCTCAAGGCAATGCTAACAAATACTAATTGAGTGTATGTAAACTTCTGACCCACTGGGAAATTGCTGAAATAAATAAAAGCTGAAATATATCACTCTACTATTACTCTGACATTTCACGTTCTTAAAATAAAGTGGTGATCCTAACTGACCTAAGACAGGAAATTCCTACTAGGATTAAATGTCAAGAATTGTTAAAAAAAAAGTTTAAATGTACAGTGGGGAGAAGAAGTATTTGATACACTGCTGATTTTGCAGGTTTTCCTACTTACAAAGCATGTAGAGGTCTGTAATTTTTATCATAGGTACACTTCAACTGTGTGAGACGAAATCTAAAACAAAAATCCAGAAAATCACATTGTATGATTTTTAAGTAATTTATTTGCATTTTAATGCATGACACAAGTATTTGATCACCTACCAACCAGTAAGAATTCCGGCTCTCACAGACCTGTTAGTTTTTCTTTAAGAATCCCCCCTGTTCTCCACTCATTACCTGTATTAACTGCACCTGTTTGAACTCGTTACCTGTATAAAAGACACCTGTCCACACACTCAATCAAACAGACTCCAACCTCTCCACAATGGCCAAGACCAGAGAGCTGTGTAAGGACATCAGGGATAAAATTGTAGACCTGCACAAGGCTGGGATGGGCTACAGGACAATAGGCAAGCAGCTTGGTGAGAAGGCAACAACTGTTGGCACAATTATTAGAAAATGGAAGAAGTTCAAGATGACAGTCAATCACCCTTGGTCTGTGACTCCATGCAAGATCTCACCTCGTGGGGCATCAATGATCATGAGGAAGGTGAGGGATCAGCCCAGAACTACACGGCAGGACCTGGTCAATGACCTGAAGAGAGCTGGGACCACAGTCTCAAAGAAAACCATTAGTAACACACTACGCAATCATGGATTAAAATCCTGCAGCGCACGCAAGGTCCCCCTGCTCAAGCCAGCACATGTCCAGGCCCGTCTGAAATTTGTCAATGACCATCTGGATGATCCAGAGGAGGAATGGGAAGGTCATGTGGTCTGATAAAACAAAAATTGAGCTTTTTGGTCTAAACTCCACTCGCCGTGTTTGGAGGAGGAAGAAGGATGAGTACAACTCCAAGAACACCATCCCTACCGTGAAGCATGGAGGTGGAAACATCATTCTTTGGGGATGCTTTTCTGCAAAGGGGACAGGACGACTGCACCGTATTGAGGGGAGGATGGGTGGGGCCATGTATCGCGAGATCTTGGCCAGCAACCTCCTTCCCTCAGTAAGAGCATTGAAGATGGGTCGTGGCTGGGTCTTGCAGCATGACAACGACCCGAAACACACAGCCAGGGCAACTAAGGAGTGGCTCCGTAAGAAGCATCTCAAGGTCCTGGAGTGGCCAAGCCAGTCTCCAGACCTGAACCTAATAGAAAATGGGGAGGGAGCTGAAAGTCCATATTTCCCAGCGAAAGCCCCGAAACCTGAAGGATCTGGAGAAAGTCTGTATGGAGGAGTGGGCCAAAACACCCTGCTGCAGTGTGTGCAAACCTGGTCAATAACTACAGGAAATGTATGATCTCTGTAATTGCAAACAAAGGTATCTGTACCAAATATTAAGTTCTGCTTTTCTGATGTATCAAATACTTATGCCATGCAATAAAATGCAAATTAATTAATTACTTAAGTGTACCTATGATAAAAAACTACAGACCTCTACATGCTTTGTAAGTAGGAAAACATGCAAAATCGTCAGTGTATCAAATACTTGTTCTCCCCACTGTATTTGGCTAAGGTGTATGTAACCTTCAGACTTCAACTGTATCGCCATACAACTTATCTATCTGTAATGTTAACAACACAACCATACAACTTATCTGTAATGTTAACATCACAACCATACAACTTATCTATCTGTAATGTTAACATCACAACCATACAACTTATCTATCTGTAATGTTAACATCACAACCATACAACTTATCTATCTGTAATGTTAACATCACAACCATACAACTTATCTATCTGTAATGTTAACATCACAACCATACAACTTATATATCTGTAATGTTAACATCACAACCATACAACTTATATATCTGTAATGTTAACATTACAACCATACAACGTATCTGTAATGTTAACATCACAACCATACAACTTATCTATCTGTAATGTTAACATTACAACCATAGGTTGAACACCAGACGGGCTGCGGCGTTCTGGATGAGTTGTAGGGGTTTAATGGCACAGGCATATCTGTAATGTTAACATCACAACCATACAACTTATATATCTGTAATGTTAACATCACAACCATACAAGGTATCTATCTGTAATGTTAACATCAAACCATACAACTTATCTATCTGTAATGTTAACATCACAACCATACAACTTATCTATCTGTAATGTTAACATCACAACCATACAACTTATCTTTCTGTAATGTTAATATCACAACCATACAACTTATCTATCTGTAATGTTAATATCACAACCATACAACTTATCTTTCTGTAATGTTAATATCACAACCATACAGTGCCTTCGGAAAGTATTTAGACCCCTCGACTTTTCCCACATTTTGTTTCGTTACAGCCTCATTCTAAAATGAATAGCAATGATGGAGCCACGGAGCGGGGAGGAGACCGAGCCGGGGCCTGGAGGATAGGGGACATAGAGAGTCAAGGGATGCAGAAAGGGAAGAGAGGAGGGTTGAGGAGGCAGAATCAGGAGAAAGGTTGAGAAGGTATGAGCAGAGGGAAGAGATGATAGGATGGAAGAGGAGAGAGAAGGGGGAGAGAGAGCGAAGGTTAAAACACACAATACCCAATAATGACAAAGCAAAAACAGGTATTTTTTTAATACATTTTCAAAAAAATCTACCTGAAACATCACATTTTCATACGTATTCAGACCCTTTACTCAGTACTTTGTTTAAGCAGCTTTGGCAGTGATTACAGCCTCGAGTCTTCTTGGGTACGACGCTACAAGCTTGACACACCTGTATTTGGGGCGTTTCTCCCATTCTTCTCTGCAGATCCTCTCAAGCTCTATCACGCTGAATGGGGAGCGTCGCTGCACTTAGCAAAGACAACGCATGAGTGGTTTTGAGATGTGTGCTTAAGGTCATTATCCTGTTAAAAGGTGAACCTTCACCCAAGTCTGAGGTCCTGAGAGCTCTAGAACAGGTTTTCATCAAGGATCTCTCTGTACTTTGCGCTGTTTATCTTTCCCTCAATCCGGACTAGTCTCCCAGTCCCTGCTGCTGAAAAACATCCCCACAGCATGATGCTGCCACCACCATGCTTCACTGTAGGGATGGTGCCAGGTTTCCTCCAGACTTGGTTGCGTCAGACCAAAAAATCTTGTTTCTCATGGTCAGAGTCCTTTAGGTGCCTTTTGGCAAACTCCAAGCGGGCTGTCATTTGCCTTTTACTGAGGAGTGACTTCCATCTGGCCACTCTACCATAAAGGCCTGGTTGGTGCTGCAGAGATGGTTGTCCTTCTGGAAGGTTCACCCATCTTCACAAAGAAACACTGGAGCTCTGACAGAGTGACCATTGGACTCTTGGTCACCTCCCTGACCGAGCCCTTTTTGGAACCACCAAGGAAGAGTCTTGGTGGTTCCAAACTTAATCTGTTTAAGAATGAGGGAGGCCACTGTGTTCTTGGGGACCTTCAATGCGGCAGACATTTTTGTGGGACCTTATACAGACAGGTGTGCCCCTTTCCAAATCATGTCCAATTAATTGAATTTAACACAGGTGGACTCCAATCAAGTTGTAGAAACATCTCAAGGATAATCAATGGTAACAGGATGCACCGATGCTCAATTTCGAGTCTGTGTGTAGATTGCTGAGGAATAGTTTTTCTTTACTCTTTTAGATTAAGGCTGTAACATAACAAAATGTGGAAAAAGTCAAGGGGTCTGAATACTTTCCGAAGGCACTGTATATCCCTCCAAACCACATCTCACGGCAGTACTCAGTGCCAAAATGACCACTATTTGGTATAAGATTAAAATGTAATCTTATTTCATGCTGTAATAGTGGAATCATGCACCGCTGGCCAAAGACAAGGAATCTAAGAGTCAAGAGCCACTTAGTCCAAAAACCACCTATTAGCTCCTGGGTCCACCAATTTGGTGCCCTTTGAGTAAGTTAACTTGGTGGAAAAAACAAACACATTCTGTCTTAAAGAACACAAAAAACTTTCTCCCATCTCAGAAATTACTAGAGTAAGTGCCTATTAAGCGCCAAATAAAGTAACAGGGTTGACCGTAACGGGGTTGACGATTTCATCTTAAATCAGCCATGAATCCTCTCGTGACAGGGGGAAAGGAAGCTTGGAGGGCAGGGAGTGGCGATTGAATGCAGGCTTCACAAAAAAAGTTGTCTATCTATGGGTGACAGGGTTGACATGTTATACTTGACACACTCAGTTTTCCACCAAAAAACAACAGAAAATGGCCAAAGAGTAGAACCAGCTGTTTTTACACTAGGATATAACTATTAGATGTTCGTGATTTCTTTTGGAAAAAATATTTATAAAGGAATAGTTTCACCATATTAAAATGAGAGTTCAGTTCCTGTAACAGGACTGACCTTAAAATGATGTACAGGGTTTGTTTTTTTATACCTTAAAATGAATCACTAATAACATTAAATAATCATCTTAATGAATGATTTTGTCAAAGCAACAACTAGGGCTTTACAATGACAGTAAAACATTTGAGACATGTTGGGGTTAAGTAGGTTAAATGTTCCCAGAAGTCACAGAGAATGCAGAGGGACATGTCAAAATGCACAATTTGGGAACTTTATCAAGTCTTTATTCATTTAAAAAAATCAGGTTTGTAGAATTGTCTTAGTGCTGTACAATATACACTACTCAAAAAAATAAAGGGAACACTTAAACAACACAATGTAACTCCAAGTCAATGACACTCCTGTGAAATCAAACTGTCCACTTAGGAAGCAACACTGATTGACAATACATTTCACATGCGGTTGTGCAAATGGAATAGACAACAGGTGGAAATTATATGCAATTAGCAAGACACCCCCAATAAAGAAGTGGTTCTGCAGTTAATAACCACAGACCACTTCTCAGTTCCTATGTTTCCAGGCTGATGTTTTGGTCACTTTTGAATGCTGGCGGTGCTTTCACTCTAGTGGTAGCATGAGACAGCGTCTACAACCCACAGAAGTGGCTCAGGTAGTGCAGCTCATCCAGGATGGCACATCAATGCGAGCTGTGGCAAGAAGGTTTGCAGTGTCTGTCAGCGTAGTGTCCAGAGCATGGAGGCGCTACCAGGAAACAGGCCAGTACATCAGGAGACGTGGAGGAGGCCTTAGGAGGGCAACAAACCATCAGCAGGACCGCTACCTCTGCCTTTGTGCAAGGAGGAGCAGGAGGAGCACTGCTAGAGCCCAGCAAAATTACCTCCAGCAGGCCACAAATGTGCATGTGTCTGCTCAGACTCCATGAGGGTGGTATGAGGGCCCGGCGTCCACAGGTGGGGGTTGTGCTTACAGCCCAACACCATGCAGGACGTTTGGCATTTGCCAGAGAACACCAAGATTGGCAAATTCGCCACTGGCGCCCTGTGCTCTTCACAGATGAAAGCAGGTTCACACTGAGCATGTGACAGACGTGACAGAGTCTGGAGACGCCGTGGAGAACGTTCTGCTGCCTGCAACATCCTCCAGCATGACCGGTTTGGCGGTGGGTCAGTCATGGTGTGGGGTGGCATTTCTTTGGGGGGGCCGCACAGCCCTCCATGTGCTCGCCAGAGGTAGCATGACTGAACATTAGGTCCCGAGATGAGGTCCTCAGACCACTTGTGAGACCATATGCTGGTGCGGTTGGCCCTGGGTTCCTCCTAATGCAAGACAATGCTCGACCTCATGTGGCTGGAGTGTGTCAGCAGTTCCTGCAAGAGGAAGGCATTGATGCTATGGACTGGCCCGCCCGTTCCCCAGACCTAAATCCAATTGAGCACATCTGGGACATCATGTCTCGCTCCATCCACCAACGCCACGTTGCACCAGACTGTCCAGGAGTTGGCGGATGCTTTAGTCCAGGTCTGGGAGGAGATCCCTCAGGAGACCATCCGCCACCTCATCAGGAGCATGCCCAGCGGTGTAGGGAGGTCATACAGGCACGTGGAGGCCACACACACTACTGAGCCTCATTTTGACTTGTTTTAAGGACATTACATCAAAGTTGGATCAGCCTGTAGTGTGGTTTTCCACTTTAATTTTGAGTGTGACTCCAAATCCAGACCTCCATGGGTTGATAAATTTGAATTCCATTGATAATTTTTGTGTGATTTTGTTGTCAGCACATTCAACTATGTAAAGAAAAAAAGTATTTAATAAGAATATTTAATTCATTCAGATCTAGGATGTGTTATTTTAGTGTTCCCTTTATTTTTTTTGAGCAGTGTATGAAAGGGCACTTAATTTAGTATAACAGGCTCTTCAAAATTCAATATTTGGGCACAATTTCGACTTAAAATGTCAAAGGGACGCAAAAGGCACTCATTTCCCCACTACCGGCTAGTGCCAAGGATAAGTCCTTTATGAGAGAAAATAAATAGTTTGCCGAGTGATAGGCTCTTGAAGGGATGTCTGTCCCTCCTTAGCCATCATAGGACATGTGAAGTGCAGATAATGCAAATGCTTTGATGCTGCTATAGATTGGGAGGGCTCCTCACTCCATTCCTGGTGGAACCCCAGAAGGTGCACATTCTTGTTATAGCCCAGCATTAATAAACCTGATCTATCCGGTAACTGAGTGCAGATAATGCAAATGCTTTGATGCTGCTATAGATTGGGAGGGCTCCTCACTCCATTCCTGGTGGAACCCCAGAAGGTGCACATTCTTGTTATAGCCCAGCATTAATAAACCTGATCTATCCGGTAACTGAGCATCAACCCTTTAGATTACCTGAATCAGGCGTGTTAGTGCTGCCGTGTTTCATGATGTTGACTTGGTTATCACTCAGAGGTGCCAGCGGGCAGTGTCCGTCTCACCTGTGAGAGCCACTCCTCGTCCTCCTGTCCGCTGTGGTCTGACGTCAGGCTGTCGTAAGACTCGTGGCGCGTGACAGGACCCGGGCTTCCAGGGGGCACCACTGTGGACACAGAGAGAGGTTGATGGTGTTTGTTAGAGTGAAAGAGAGAAAGAAAGCGAGGGACAGACAGACAAGGAGAGAGAGAAAAAGTTTTTCCTGTTGGCTTGTTTCTCTGACACTCAGTTAAGAGAGCAAAAAGGGCATGTGTGTGCCTGAGTGTGTGTAGGAGCATGTGTAAGTGAGAGAGAACATGTGTACACATATGTGTGTGAGTGAGGCTCCGTCAGCAGCACAGGCAGAGAGGCACCCAGACAGACTGAGTATTAACATGCGTGAATAAGCAGGAGTGGAGAATAAAGCTCAATGTGTTAAATCTGTCTTTTCTCCTGGCACCTCAGGGCCTAGCACCCCCCCCCCGGTGAATTTGTTTAATGCAGGAATGACTAATAAAGTTGTTAAGTTCTCATCTGGAGCGCACAAGGCGCTGCTGTCTCTTGCGCCCCCCTCTCTTGCCTTTTCTCTCCCTCGCTCTCTCTCTGGGTCTCTGGTGCGTAGAGCAGGTGTTGGGAGGCTTCTTAAGGAGGTGTGCTTGTCGGTTTGACACCACATACACAGCGGCGCTGTAACAAATACCTCGACTGACACTCTTCCACTGTGGAGAGGCTGACCTTATTTTCCTAAAAGCTTGTAACACACTGCTCTCACCTGCTCTGGAGAGACGGGGAGCGTGACGGTGTGTGTGGTTCCGAGCCAGATACTTATGTTGCTCTCTAACAAAGCCTGCTTATGTTACTTATTAAACAAAATCATTACTACCCCTCCCTCCTTCCTTCCTTCCACTCGCTCTCCCTCCTGCTCTACTCTTGCTCTCTGACCCTTGGGGGCAATAGCTGTTCCCTAATTAATTATTGATGCTTTGGAGCAGTTGCTGGCTGGCTCGGGTTACGGCGTTGTGGGGGTGGGGGGGCTTCCATTGGCCTGAGAGAGCCGGACGGACATGCTCCTGAGTGGGGAGGCAGTGGTCATCCCCAAGGGCCAAGCACAGACAGACCTCTGTGTGTGCGTGTGTGTTAGCGAATGTAGGGATATGGAGACAGACTGACCCCACCAAACAGTTACAGACATATCTACCAGAGTGAGTGGCTGGATAAATATATAGATAGATCAATAGACAGCCATTGGGTCTGCTGCTTTTAAGGTCTTCACAGACTTTCTTAACCCTTTACACTCGCGGGAATTGGCCTATATGGACACGGCTAAATTGAAATGTTTCTTCCAGAAGAAATATGAAAAGTATATGCATAAGCATGGTAGCAATTTAAAGGTAAGAGTTTAAAGATTATGGGAAAATTATTAGACCAAACAGTTCACCTGACACAAGAATCCAAACATTACACTGCTGATTTTGTGCAATTCACCGCTTTTCCTGGAAAATATGGAGTAGGTGCAACATAACAAAATGACAAGGGTTTGAGTGAGAGGACTAACTGGTGTCTCCAAGTGGTCACAGTTCCTAAGTCATTTCAATGTATTTTTATGACTCAAAGAAAAGTCTTCAACCATAAGGTGTTTAAGCTCTCCTAGCTGTGACGCTGAGGAACTACAGCAAGCACACTTGTAGTTGTTGGGAACACAACCCTACATCCTGGCCATCCCTTTCACAATTACTGTTGTTGTTTATGCAATCCAAAAACGGCCCATTATAAATCTGGGTCAGGTGGGCAAGCTTATTCTGTTCCAACATGACTAGTTATAAAATATGATCTTACAGTGTTAGGCTTTCACAGGGCAATTCAGAGAAACATAACATCATTTTGATGTGCAGACAGCAGTCATGCATTCAGGAAAAGGTTTTTTTCCCAGCGCAGCAGATGGCTACACTGGTCCACTAATACACGACTATTAAAGGCCCACTACAGTACCTGTCTGAAACAGTGGACTATTTCATTAACGCAAGACGGCATATTTGCTTCAGTGATAGTTGATAGCAAAGACTACAATCTCAACTGACTCAGGCGGAATAATATAACCATTCCTATGAAGTAGAATTATAACAGATTTATGGTGTTTACCAGGCAAATCTGATTGGTGTTATTCTTTGGAAAATACCCTGTTCTGGTAACACACCATCATAAAACAAAAGTGATTTTAAAAATGTTCCTAAGCGATCTTAACGAGCCTGTGTCTCTGTGTTCTAAGAGGAAGTGGTGTAGTTCTGCTGATCAGAGGAGACACACATTGAGTGGTCTGGTCAAGGCCAGTAGCAGGAGGAAGTGCAGGGATGCATCCAAAATGGCAACCTATTCCCTATATAGTGCACTGGTCAAAAGTAGGTATGGTGTAATTTCAGACAGAGTTAGTTGTCTGGTGGATGACAGTAGCAGTAACAGCAGGTAAAGTGAGTAGACCCAGAACAAAGCAGGGCCAGATATTGATCAGGTCTGACTGATGACCTGTTCTCTGGGGAGAGATAGGACTAATGATCTGAGGTGGTCTCTCTCTCTCTCACTGATTTGGGCAGTCCTTTTTGACAATTCGGAAGGCCAGTTGGGATAATGTCACTATCTGACAAGGTCGGCTTGTACAGTGCTTGTCTATGGCTGACCCTCCTTTTCGACTTTTTCTTTTACAAACAACCCAGTGGTAAAGACCAAACAGCCCAGAGGTAAAGACCAAACAGCCCAGAGGTAAAGACCAAACAGCCCAGAGGTAAAGACCAAACAGCCCAGAGGTAAAGACCAAACAGCCCAGAGGTAAAGACCAAACAGCCCAGAGGTAAAGACCAAACAGCCCAGAGGTAAAGACCAAACAGCCCAGTGGTAAAGACCAAACAGCCCAGAGGTAAAGACCAAACAGCCCAGAGGTAAAGACCAAACAGCCCAGTGGTAAAGTCCAAACAGCCCAGAGGTAAAGACCAAACAGCCCAGAGGTAAAGACCAAACAGCCCAGAGGTAAAGACCAAACAGCCCAGAGGTAAAGACCAAACAGACCAGAGGTAAAGACCAAACAGCCCAGAGGTAAAGACCAAACAGCCCAGTGGTAAAGACCAAACAGCCCAGAGGTAAAGACCAAACAGCCCAGAGGTAAAGACCAAACAGCCCAGTGGTAAAGACCAAACAGCCCAGTGGTAAAGACCAAACAGCCCAGTGGTAAAGACCAAACAGCCCAGTGGTAAAGACCCGCTCCCGCTGGCCTCGGAAGTCTCTCACTCAGCCAATTAGCGGTTATTGAAGAGGCCGTGGCGTGTCGTCATGGTAGAAGGCCCAGGAGACAGCCAGTCCGCCACAGTTACTACATTATGAAAGGAATCTAGGGGCTAAACTTTATTTTAGTATTCTTGTCTTTTATGATTTCTTATTGTTGTTGCATCAACTTGTACATACGACTAATAAAACTTGAAACTAGGGGGAGGCCAGGGCCAAAAAGCACCAGCGCAGCCACCACTGAAGTGTCCAGCCTACTCAGAGGAGCCAGCCAGAAGATCAGGGAGGTCAATTATTCACGCCATGTTTGCCTCGGTGAAGTCTTGCGGCCGGGGAAGAGGTGTCCGAACACACAAGAAAGACAGCTATATGAATACAGCCCCCACACTTCAAAAAAAACAGAAAATATACCCTAAATCTCAAGAATGAATGCTGCAAATGAAGAAGGAAAAAAGCCTCACATTCGTCAATCGTGTGGTGGTGTTATTCTAAAGGACCACAGGTTTAAATCTACTGAATACACCTCAGGGCAACACAAATTGGCCCCATTTATTCACATTGGGCCTTTTAGAATAAAAAGGGCCTCTGTTTCTCCTAACTGGCTGGCTGAGCCATTCACATAACAGTGACGATTCCCTGAGCCATCAAAGCTGGATGGAGACAGCATTTATGAGGCCAGCACGTCATCCTCATATCTCACTGTGTCCGTCCGTCCGTGAGCGAGTAAGTGAGTGTGTGTGTGTGTGTGTGAGTGTGTGTCTGTGCACCTCTCCCTCTCTCTCCGTCTCTTATCATCCCCAGCAGTGTAGTGGAGTTGCTGTTTACCAGGCTGTGGCAGAGCAGAGCGGGCCCAGAGCGGTGCTAGTGGGCTGGGCAGACGGACAGGTAGAGATAGTGACCATGAAGTGGCGCCACCGCTGCTTTTAATCACCAGCCTGCGAGGCTCCTCTCCGGCGAGGCTGGCATGACCCTGAGCTTCCATCCCTCCACAGCAACATGCATTTTTAATCACACCGGTCATTCAATATAGAGAGCAGCAGCTGTCAATCACACAACATGTAAACACTCTAACCCCATACTCTAGAAGGTTGTGGAACCCAGCTAGGTCCCTGAATACACACTAATTTGCAGATCTAAAAAAGATATCAGTGATTTATCATACCCCCCTGCCTCGCTCCCTCCCTCCCTCTCTCCATATTTCTCTTTGTGACCTCTCATCTCCTCCACGTCTCTCAATTTCTCTGTCTTCTTCGCTTTCCTATCCCTTTCTCCTCCCGTCACGCACTCCTTCTGCTTGTTGACATTTGAGGTAGTATCTACTACGTAAACTAGACCCTGATACTGTAGTTTGTATTGGAGCAGGGTGGAGAGCAGCAGCTTCTCCCTCCATAAACTCTGATCTTTACACACCACTGGAGAAGGCCAACACAGTGTGTGTGTTGTGTGGCATCCCCGGGTCAGATTGGCCCCCCCTGGATCACATCATCTCTGCCCATCCATCTGCTGGTGAGCAGAGTGGACGCACAGTGTTATGAAACAGAACGGGTGCAAAGTGGAGGAAGGAAAGGTGGCACTCCGGGAGCCGTAGTAGCATGCAGGAATCGCCTGGGGGTGGAGCGGAGCAATGGGTAGAAGTACAAGACAGCAAATGAAGTAAGTGCATATTGTATTGACCTGGGTGTGTGAGCGCGATAGGGTTGGTGCTGCTAGGCTGTCAGGAGGAACGGGTGCGAGGGAGAGACAGATGAGGGGGGGGTGATATTTTGTACATCACTAATTGGAGCTAATTGTGAGAAAGCACAGAGACTAAATCATTATGCACTCTGTCTGGCCCATTGTGCCCTCTGTTTGGCCCATTGTGCCCTCTGTCTGGCCCATTGTGCCCTCTGTCTGGCCCATTGTGCCTTCTCACAGGATCAAGTCACACTAACCCCAGCGCCGATGCCCGCTGCCGAACAATCACACCAACTTGACTTCATTGCTCTGACACTAGAAAAGACTATTAGAACTCATTTGAGAAAATATCCTACCCGCTCAGCCCTGAGCACTGGGAGAATGTCTACCTCCCAAATGGCATCCTATTCCCTATAGTGCACTACTGTTGACCATAGGATGCAGGTCAAAAGTAGTACACTAAGTAGGGAATAGGGTGCCATTTGGGGGGTAGACATTTTAGCGTAGAATAGAGGAGACAGAAGAACAAGCACTCGGGATGAGAAGGGGATTTGCCCCAACGGCACTACAAGAGCTAATTACTGATTTATGTTTATGATTATGCAGCTAATGCAACAACGCACAGTTATAACAGAGGTTAAGTTAAATGTGTGGCCATCCGTGTACACTCTGCCCTCCAGAGTCACCCTCCTCTTCCCTCTGCCATCTCCAGCCTCCACAGCCTGTCACATATCAACCTGAAGTGCTTGGTGCTCTTTGTACTTGTTACCGAGTTAGGAGGAGTTGAGGCTGGCTAATCGGCTTCATTTGAATGAGTTGAGTGGAGTTGGTTGAGCTGTTAGCGTTGTCATGCTGACTTGTCCAGACCAGGCAGACACAGCGACACACTGTGACAAAGACTTGATGGAAAGCGCCGTACAGACGGAACAGAACGACTGAAAAGCTGAAAGTTTGTGTGATAAGAGATCTGAGGCCAGAGCACTGCTCAGATGGACTGATGTCTGATCTCCACTGAGGGTTTTAAGAGGGAACAGGGATGTAATGGAGGACTGAAAGGGTCCTACTCTCAGCATGTCACCAATAAGAAGGCAAAGACAATCTCCCATAGAGAATAAACAGTAGGAATCAGTAGGCTTCAGCTCTGGCACCGGGCTAATGGCGCACACATAAACACGCACAAATAGTACATATACACACAGTGTATAACACTTACATCCAGCCAGGAGGTATTGGTAATATTGCACCAGGTCAGAGGCCAGCACCAGAGGGTGGTTGGAGAGAAAGGGAGGCTGCAGCTCATTCCACAGTGGAGTCCTGTAACAACAAAGGAGAGAAACACACAGTCAATTACAGATAACATCTCAGAGTCTCTCCCAAATGGCACCCTATTCCCAATGTAGTGCACAGATAGATAGATAGAGATAGAGAGAGATAGAGAGATAGAGAGAGAGATAGAGAGAGAGATAGAGAGAGAGATAGAGAGAGAGATAGAGAGAGAGATAGAGAGAGAGATAGAGAGATAGATAGAGAGATAGATAGAGAGATAGATAGAGATAGCGAGAGAGATAGAGAGAGAGATAGAGAGAGAGATAGAGAGAGAGAAAGGGTCAGTTACCTGGCCAGGCTCCAGCAGGCCCGTGGACATGTGTTGAGCTCCAGGGGTGTGTCATCACTGATCTTCTGGGCTGTGCTGATTGGCCGAGGCTCCAGGACATGCTCCACTAGGGTGCCATAGCAACTGAGGATGTAGAGGGACTCCACCACTGACCGGCTGGACTGGTCTGAGGAACAGTAGAGGTCAACAGGTCAACGTTACAAAGTAAAAGGAGCGTGGTGTTGTGACATTGCTAAGTGTTTTGTCTACTTCCTGAGTGGGTTTGTACTTCCTTGACCTTAATGTTGGGTCTACACAGGGGGCTTAGAAAGGTCAATGCACAGATCCAAGTCAAATGGTATTTGCGATTCTCACACCGATTTTAAACTTCTACATTTTGCCAAATGAAAACGAAATGAAAGTGTTTTAGCGTGATGGTGGTTTTGGGGGTAACAGCTAGGATACTAATGCACTAGTGGGATATGTAATGATAAACATAATGCTACAAAGCCAAAGCAACCCCTCCTCACCTTTCTCTCTCTTCATGTTGGGGTTGGTCATGTACCAGGAGCGTGAGGCAGCAAAGACAGCAGCCACACAGAACTCTCCTCCACTGGACTTACTGGGGGAGATCTGGGGGGGAGGCTTGGCTTTGCTGCAGGAGAAAGAGCGAAAGAGAGGGGGTGAGTGGGTAGCAGAACACAGCCGAAGGGACACAGGGTTCTCCTCTTGGAGAAAATAAAGGTTGGCGGTTTGAGTTGTAAGATCAACTAAAGCTGTAGTTAAAGAATGAGAGAATGATACCAATCTGGTTTGAGATATTAAAGTTCAAACACTGTCACATCTGTGAACAAGCCAAGCTTTTAATACAATTACATTTCATGCGATTTAACAAAATAAAGAGCATGACTTAAAATGAAGTGCATTGGTAGCAACAACAAAAAATAGAAGACAAATCTTTTTTGCCCTGAATTGTCTCCAATTTCACTGTGCCGGTGTTTGGAAACATGATTTATGTACTGGTCTCTACTATTCAGCCAATTAAAAACAGCATTAGACATAATACAGGATATGTCCTCCCTCATCCAACACAGGGTTCCTGCAGTCGGAACTGGATAACGTATGTGTCTGTGTGTATTCCCATGCCAGTAGATCAGCTCTGTCGTTGATGACCTCCTTCCTTTTGTCATGAAGCATGTCATGTCCACTGAAACCACCACAGGCTGGCTTGACCATTGACTGTACTGTGGACTGGGTTTGTCCACACGCCGGAAAACACACACATGAATAGAACTGAGTTCCAGTGGATAACATAATGGTTATCACTTGAACATGAGTCTCGAATGCTGCTAGTCTTCCAGCTGCTTCCCCTAGTCTCACTTTGAGTTAGCCGTTTGAGAGAATTTACTGGGAGTTGGATTATTCAGACATGCCAGGACCGTTTGGATGAAAGCGAACACAGGAAAGGTTCAGTATGGTGACAGTGTTGCATATGCTAGAGAACAGTAGCGGAGTGGCCTGGTATTATTGTCCAGCCCTATAACCAAGGTGGACAGTAAAACCCCCGGTTTTCACTCACACACACACACACACACTCTACAAGATTTTGGAACATGAAAATTCTCTATAATGAAATGTAATATTCAACAATTCACTTCTGATCAATTCCTCAAACATTTTCCATACTATCTACCCCAAAGTGGTTCTGTTGAATCCAGTGTGAAGGCATACTGTCCAGTACTGGAACTATCCTTGGTCTCACAGCCTCAACCTGATACAGCCTGACACACTAACACAGCCTGACACACTAATAGGTGTTGAATGACCTGCTGTGGGCCTCAACTCTCCCTCCTCTTCCCTTATAACTGTCAGCAGCTGGTAAATGACTCACAGGACGAGGGGAGATGTTGATGTCTTAGTCTAGCCGACACCATGTGATGGGTGTTTCTGGGTAGAACCGGGGGAAGGCCTTAGTGGCTGTGTATTTATTAGTGTTGGATAAAGGGGGAGGCTGAATAACCAAATATCTACAGTAAGCCGTGCTAGCTGATGAGAGAGATAGGAACATGTCAGGATATTGCCTTGGCTAACTCTACGGCCCTCTCTCTCCTCCTCGGGATCTGTCCATCCGTCCGATTGTCTGTCTGTCTGTCAGTTTGTCCAGGAGATAGAGCCATGAAAACATCAGATCCTCGGCCGGAGATAGAGATAGAGCCATGAAAAGGAGATAGAGCCATGAAAACATCAGATCCTCGGCCGGACGGCCAGGGGTCAGCCGATACAGCACACTGCATCCTTCTCACTCCGCATTCCCTCTCTCCCTCTCCCTTTTCTCTTCCAGTCACACTCTCTCTACGTTTTCTCTTCCAGTCACACTCTCTCTACGTTTTCTCATTCAGTCACTCTCTCTACGTTTTCTCATTCAGTCACTCTCTACGTTTTCTCATTCAGTCACTCTACGTTTTCTCATTCAGTCACTCTCTAGGTTCTCATTCAGTCACTCTCTACGTTTTCTCATTCAGTCACTCTACGTTTTCTCATTCAGTCACTCTCTCCGTTTTCTCATTCAGTCACTCGCTCTCCGTTTTCTCATTCAGTCACTCTCTCTCCGTTTTCTCATTCAGTCACTCTCTCTCCGTTTTCTCATTCAGTCACTCTCTCTACGTTTTCTCATTCAGTCACTCTCTCTACGTTTTCTCATTCAGTCACTCTCTACGTTTTCTCATTCAGTCACTCTACGTTTTCTCATTCAGTCACTCTCTACGTTTTCTCATTCAGTCACTCTCTACGTTTTCTCATTCAGTCACTCTACGTTTTCTCATTCAGTCACTCTCTCCGTTTTCTCATTCAGTCACTCGCTCTCCGTTTTCTCATTCAGTCACTCTCTCTCCGTTTTCTCATTCAGTCACTCTCTCTCCGTTTTCTCATTCAGTCACTCTCTCTCCGTTTTCTCATTCAGTCACTCTCTCTCCGTTTTCTCATTCAGTCACTCTCTCTCCGTTTTCTCATTCAGTCACTCTCTCTATGTTTTCTCATTCAGTCACTCTCTATGTTTTCTCATTCAGTCACTCTCTATGTTTTCTCATTCAGTCACTCTCTATGTTTTCTCATTCAGTCACTCTCTCTATGTTTTCTCATTCAGTCACTCTCTCTATGTTTTCTCATTCAGTCACTCTATGTTTTCTCATTCAGTCACTCTCTCTATGTTCTCATTCAGTCACTCTCTCTCCGTTTTCTCATTCAGTCACTCTCTCTCCGTTTTCTCATTCAGTCACTCTCTCTCCGTTTTCTCATTCAGTCACTCTCTCTCCGTTTTCTCATTCAGTCACTCTCTCTATGTTTTCTCATTCAGTCACTCTCTCTATGTTTTCTCATTCAGTCACTCTCTCTATGTTTTCTCATTCAGTCACTCTCTATGTTTTCTCATTCAGTCACTCTCTCTATGTTTTCTCATTCAGTCACTCTCTCTATGTTTTCTCATTCAGTCACTCTCTCTATGTTCTCATTCAGTCACTCTCTCTATGTTTTCTCATTCAGTCACTCTCTCTATGTTTTCTCATTCAGTCACTCTCTCTATGTTTTCTCATTCAGTCACTCTCTCTATGTTTTCTCATTCAGTCACTCTCTCTATGTTTTCTCATTCAGTCACTCTCTCTATGTTTTCTCATTCAGTCACTCTCTGTTTATCAACCTCTCTAATGCAACATCTGCATATCAAAGTATGACTAATATGGTGAAGATGGGAAACAACAAATCCTGTTCCACGCTCTGGATCTCTTTAACAGAATCAATGATATGGGAGCTGGTGAATGGTTTGGGGAGGGAGGCAAAGAGGGTTGGGGTATGTGTTAGTCATAACAGAACACGTAACCTCACCCACCATGATTTGTGTGGGTGTGTGCGCGTGCGTCTGACAGCTAGTGGTGAGCGACATGGAGTCTGTAGGGCTCTTCTTTAGTGAGGTTTACTACCATCTCTCCAACGTTCTGCTTCCTCTCTCACGTACTGGAAAAAAATGGAAATCCTCAAAGCTTGTGGTCAACCGGTTTCAATATCCTCAGGAAACACAAATCCTATTCCAGGGTGGCTTGACTTTGGTTTTGGGGTGAAATCTTATGCTGACGCATTTGCCACAGGGAGCTGTGTGTGGTGCGAAGAAAGGTATTTTCTAGCCCCGCTATTCACCGTTGCCTTTGGGCAGAGGCAGGCTTGAGTAATACTTCAAGAAATAGCATTGTTTAAAAAGTACATGTTTTCATGAATTGAGGGGAAAGGCCCAATGACAAATGAAATATGATATAAATGTGGCTAAGAAGAGAAGAAGGCTGCAGGGCTGGCCTGGGTACGAACACACACGTATTTACGCCCGAACACACGCGCAAACACCACAGACTGTGATAAGTTGTCCTTGTGGTGTCTCCATACTGATCAGCTAGTGGCTGCTCTCCCTTTGAAGAATCCTGGGTTACCACCGTCTGCCAATGGGAGTGGGATCACAGCTTGGTTCTCTGAGTAAAAATGGCCGCAAAAGTTTATTCATCTGCGTTTCAAATCATTATTTTCCACTCGGTCTCACTTGAAGTGGCTTGAAAGTGTTCAGACAGACAGACAGACAGACAGACAAACAGACAGACAGACAGACAGACAGACTACTCTGGACTCCATATGGTACAGAGGAACCGGTCAGGAAAGAGGAACAAAATTAAAAATATAACCCAGTATCAATAAACTATGAAAAATAAATATACCGAGTGGGACGGGGGAGAGAGGGGGGCGATGGATGTCACTAAACCGAAGCCAAATCCCCTTTTCTCTCCTTCTCTCTCCCCACAAAATGTTTTTTGTGCTATTAGGAAGAGACTTCATTTTCTCTGCAACTTTAATTCACTGAAGAGACTACTCGCATGTCATTTCCACTTTTAATTTAACAAATGAGGACTCTTGACTGAGCTAATAGCTTTTCCTCAGGGGCATAATTCAATCTGCGACGTCCACCATCAAAGTTGTTTGGCATTACAGGGCTGAGGCGAACATGAGGCGCCATCAAGGGGTCGGGAGGGGGGCAGGGCGAGAGCAGCAGCTGACAGCCTCCATTTATTTTCAGGGCCCTCTCCGTAAACAAATCCGATAGAGCCACTCGTCCAGCGACTAAGAGCAGGGGGGGCTGTAGGGTAGAGCAGACCAGTGGTTGCATCTAAAATGGCACCATATTCCCTATATACAATTTTACCAGGGCCCATAGGGTTCTGGTCAAAAGTAGGGCACTACATAGGGAATCCTTTGGGAAACACGCAGTGTAACGCTAAACGGGGGTGAGAGGAGCGGAGGCAAAGCCCATGTTTAATATGTATCAGTTGCTGGGGACAGACAGACAGACAGACAAAGAGAGAGACAGAGAGAGAGAGAGAGACAGAGAGAGACAGAGAGAGACAGAGAGAGACAGACAGAGAGACAGAGAAGAGAGAGAGAGAGAGAGAGAGAGAGAGAGAGAGAGAGAGAGAGAGAGAGAGAGAGAGAGAGAGAGAGAGAGAGAGAGAGGACAGCCATGTGGAGGACAGATCCTTCAAAGTCACGTTTATTATTTTAAAGCAGCCTTCCAAAACAAGGTGGCCTTGGGGCAGGAGGCTGGAGCTACAGACAGAAGGCCGTAATGATGAGGCCATTTGGAAGTTTTAGCATCTCAGGGAAGGAATTAGAGGCTGTGTCCCCTATGTGCCCTGGTCAATAGAGTGCACATATGTAGAGAATAGGGTGTCACTTGGGATGCACACAGAATCAGAGATTTCAACCCCCTTTCCTCGCTCTATGTCTAATGTTCCTCCTCATCATACTAATACCGAGAGAGGGATTTATTGTGGAATGGTTGTATCCCCTGCCGGCCTGCCACACCCCAGAACAGCCCAAGATTGAAGTTCCATGTGGTGTTAGCACTGAGGCTATATTTAACAGCTAGTCTAGTGTGATCTCATGTAATTGGACAACGGTGGTCAGAGAGGTTACTCGCCACACTCGTCCATCCTGAGCTGTTAAAAAAAGGAGGGATACAGAGAAGGAGAATGAGGGATCATTAGGTTTCAGAGAAGAGGCAGACGTGCTACTGTATGTGTCATTGGGTGTGTCCTCATGACACCCTATTCCCTATATACACACAGACACATACACACACACTATTTTTGACACGTGTAATGCCCTACATTATAGGGGATAGGGTGAGAGGAAAAGAGGTTCAGGTCCTCATGTCAACATCCTCTATAGCCCGTCCAAACACCACACTTACTGTTTATAAAACACATTGGAATGATAAAGTTTGACAAATGATCTGTTATGCCCTCAGTTCGGGGACAAATGCCATTACAGAAACAATACTGCTTTAACTAGCTCGCTTGAGTTGGAGCCAAAGGCAGGCAGTTGCTGTCACTGTGGGGTGTTCATCATGCTAACAAATGCTAATGATGTACCTTTGAAAAGCATACCACTCTGAAATCACTAAGAGCCTAACTGGGAGGGAGGGAGGGAGGGAGGGAGGGAGGGAGGGAGGGAGGGAGGGAGGGAGGGAGGGAGGGAGGGAGGGAGGGAGGGAGGGAGGGAGGGAGGGAGGGAGGGAGGGAGGGAGGGAGGGGAAAAAGCTTCAATTAAAAAGTATGAGTGAGTAACTGGCCACAACAACTGAGGAAAGCCAAGACTTGGGGAAGGTCCACATGCTACTCATTTCCTAAAGTGAATGGAGGGAGTCGGCAGTCACGGAGGAACGAGAGAGGGTTGAGAGAGTGATTCGTCGTTGTCGGAGGAAAAGTTCACTGCACCGCCATTGAGCCCAGCCAATCAATCATCTGTCCATAAGTGACTCTGTCATAATGGGGCTTCTTTTTAAAAGCTTGTAAGCATCTGATTTCACAAGACAGCATTGACAGAGGGAGACTGGACTTTCTGCCCTCCTGGGTATCAGAGCTACATTGTTAGAAAACTCACGGCTAACTTAGAGAATTTAATGTTCTCTGTCGTTCGCAGTAGATTTAGGCCCAAACTGAGCGGCGTGGACACAAAAACGTCATATTAAACATATAGGCCTGCATGCGGCTGTGTAATTTACATTGAGGAAAAATGGCTATGACAAAATGCTGTATCAAATGTAATATCTTTCATCACAACTGAGGTAAATTAGATGAATTCGAAACAGAATGAAGCATGAATAGTGAAATGTCTGTACGTACAAAATAACACTGCTTTTTCATGACTATACAATCCACCTCTTATTGCAAAATGTTCCAGGATCAAGGAAATGATTATAAGCCTATAACAAATCAACAGACATATTGCAAGTCGACAACAATGCTTTCCTCTAAGTTCACACATAAGCACTACATTGTTTTCCCAGAAAGGAAGGCAAATCCCTCATTACATGACACTTATGACATTAACCAATTACATGATATAATTGGCGTAAAGAGAAAAGGCGCCAAATAGACGGATGGCTAAAGCCACATTAGGCCTGTTCACAACGGACAGGCTGTGTGCAATTTAGGACTCACGCATGCACACGCACATCCGATTGTTCAACAATATTGCCAAGAAATAACAAAGGGCGATAAAACCACAAATAGGAACATCATGAGATCCACACAAAGGCATTATTCTTAAATTAACTGTGTCTGTGGTTTAATGTGAACAGCAAAAAAAGAGAATGAGAAATAAATAAACAGCAAGAGAGTGAGCGAGACATGGAGACAGGGAGCGAGACATGGAGACAGGGAGCGAGACATGGAGACAGGGAGACGAATACAGGGACAGACAGGAGGTAGACAGGGAGCGAGACAGGGAGGTAGGGAGGGAGCGAGACAGGGAGGTAGGGAGGGCGAGACATGGAGACAGGGAGCGAGACATGGAGACAGGGAGCGAGACAGGGAGGTACAGGGAGCGAGACAGGGAGCGGGACAGGGAGACGAGACAGGTAGGGAGGGAGCGAGACAGGGAGCGGAGGGGGAGCGAGACAGGGAGGTAGGGAGGGAGCGAGACAGGGAGGTAGGGAGGGAGCGAGACAGGGAGGTAGGGAGGGACAGCGAGACAGGGAGGTAGGGAGGGAGCGAGACAGGGAGGTAGGAGGGAGCGAGACAGGGAGGTAGGGAGGGAGCGAGACAGGGAGGTAGGGAGGAGGTAGAGGGGAGCGAGACAGGGAGGTAGGGAGGGGCGAGACAGGGAGGTAGGGAGGGAGCGAGACAGAGGGGTAGGGAGGGAGCGAGACAGGGAGCGAGACAGGGAGCGAGACAGGGAAGCGAGACAGGGAGGGAGGTAGAGGGAGCGAGACAGGGAGGTAGGTAGGGAGGGAGCGAGACAGGGAGGTAGGTAGACAGGGAGCGAGACAGGGAGCGAGACAGGGAGCGAGACAGGGAGCGAGACAGGGAGCGAGACAGGGAGCGAGACAGGGAGCGAGACAGGGAGCGAGACAGGGAGCGAGACAGGGAGACAGGGGGCGAGACAGGGCGGTAGGGAGGAGACAGGGAGGGGGAGCGAGACAGGGAGGTAGGGAGGAGACAGGGAGCGAGACAGGGAGGTAGGGAGGGAGGTAGGGAGGGAGCGAGACAGGGAGGTAGGGGAGCGAGACAGGGAGCGAGACAGGGATGTAGGGAGGGAGCGAGACAGGGAGGTAGGGAGGGAGCGAGACGGAGGTAGGAGGGAGCGAGACAGGGAGCGAGACAGGGAGCGAGACAGGGAGACAGGGGAGACGAGACAGGGAGGTAGGGAGGGAGGTAGGGAGGGAGCGAGACAGGGAGGTATGGAGCGAGACAGGGAGCGAGACAGGGAGGTAGGGAGGGAGGTAGGGAGGGAGCGAGACAGGGAGGTAGGGAGGGAGCGAGACAGGGAGCGAGACAGGGAGGTAGGGGGAGCGAGACAGGGAGGTAGGGAGGGAGCGAGACAGGGAGGTAGGGAGGGAGCGAGACAGGGAGCTAGGGAGGGAGCGAGACAGGGAGCTAGGGAGGAGCGAGACAGGGAGGTAGGGAGGGAGCGAGACAGGGAGGCGAGACAGGGAGGCGAGACATGGAGACAGGGAGCGAGACAGGGAGCGTGGGAGACATGGAGACAGGGAGCGAGACAGGGAGCGAGACAGGGAGGGAGCGAGACAGGGAGCGAGACAGGGAGCGAGACAGGAGGTAGGGAGGGAGCGAGACAGGGAGGTAGGGAGGGAGCGAGACAGGGAGAGAGACAGGGAGCGAGACAGGGAGCGAGACAGGGAGCGAGACAGGGAGCGAGACAGGGGTAGGGAGGAGCGAGACAGGGAGGTAGGGAGGGAGCGAGACAGGGAGAGAGACAGGGAGCGAGACAGGGAGCGAGACAGGGAGGTAGGAAGCGAGACAGGGAGGTAGGGAGCGAGACAGGGAGCGAGACAGGGAGGGAGGGAGGTAGGGGGAGCGAGACAGGGAGGTAGGGAGGGAGCGAGACAGGGAGGTAGGGAGGGAGCAGAACAGGGAGGTAGAGGGAGCGAGACAGGGAGCGAGACAGGGAGCGAGACAGGGAGCGAGACAGGGAGGGAGGGAGCGAGACAGGGAGGTAGGGAGCGAGACAGGAGCGAGACATGGAGACAGGGAGCGAGACAGGGAGCGAGACAGGGAGCGAGACAGGGAGACAGGGAGCGAGACAGGGAGCGAGACATGGAGACAGGGAGCGAGACAGGGAGCGAGACATGGAGACAGGGGGAGAGACAGGAGACAGGGAGGTGGGAGAGGGAGGGAGGGAGACAGGGAGCGAGACAGGGAGGTAGGGAGGGAGCGAGACAGGGAGCGAGACAGGGAGCGAGACAGGGAGCGAGACAGGGAGGCGAGACAGGGAGGAGACAGGGAGCGAGACAGGGCGGAGACAGGGAGAGACAGGGAGCGAGACAGGGAGCGAGACAGGGAGCGAGACAGGGAGCGAGACAGGGAGCGAGACAGGGAGACAGGGAGCGAGACAGGGAGCGAGACAGGGAGGAGACAGGAAGGTAGGGAGGTAGGGAGGGAGCGAGACAGGGAGCGAGACAGGAGCGAGACAGGGAGCGAGACAGGGAGCGAGACAGGGAGGGAGACAGGGAGGAGACAGGGAGGAGACAGGGAGGGAGGGAGCGAGACAGGGAGGGAGGGAGCGAGACAGGGAGCGGACAGGGAGCGAGACAGGGAGGTAGGGGGAGCGAGACAGGAGGAGCGAGACAGGGAGGAGGGAGACAGAGACAGGGAGCGAGACAGGGAGCGAGACAGGGAGCGAGACAGGGAGACAGGGAGCGAGACAGGGAGGTAGGGGGAGCGAGACAGGGAGCGAGACAGGGAGGTAGGGAGGGAGCGAGACAGGGAGAGAGACAGGGAGGTAGGGAGGGAGCGAGACAGGGAGAGAGACAGGGAGGTAGGGAGGGAGCGAGACAGGGAGCGAGACAGGGAGGTAGGGGAGCGAGACAGGGAGCGAGACAGGGACGAGGGACAGACAGGGAGCGAGACAGGGAGCGAGACAGGGAGCGAGACAGGGAGCGAGACAGGGAGCGAGACAGGGAGGAGACAGGGAGCGAGACAGGGAGGTAGGGAGAGCGAGACAGGGAGGTAGGGAGGGAGCGAGACAGGGAGGTAGGGAGGGAGCGAGACAGGGAGCGAGACAGGGAGGTAGGGAGGGAGGTAGGGAGGGAGCGAGACAGGGAGGTAGGGAGGGAGCGAGACAGGGAGCGAGACAGGGAGCGAGACAGGGAGCGAGACAGGGAGCGAGACAGGAGCGAGACAGGGAGCGAGACAGGGAGCGAGACAGGGAGCGAGACATGCAGACAGGGAGCGAGACAGGGAGCGAGACAGGGAGCGAGACAGGAAGGAGGGAGGTAGAGGGAGCGAGACAGGGAGCGAGACAGGGAGCGAGACAGGGAGCGAGACAGGGAGCGAGACAGGGAGCGAGACAGGGAGGGAGACAGGGAGGAGACAGGGAGGGAGACAGGGAGGGAGACAGGGAGGGAGGGAGCGAGACAGGAGGGAGGGAGCGAGACAGGGAGCGAGACAGGGAGCGAGACAGGGAGGTAGGGAGCGAGACAGGGAGGGAGCGAGACAGGGGGAGGGAGACAGCGAGACAGGGAGCGAGACAGGGGAGCGAGACAGGGAGCGAGACAGGGAGGTAGGGAGGGAGCGAGACAGGGAGCGAGACAGGGAGGTAGGGAGGGAGCGAGACAGGGAGAGAGACAGGGAGGTAGGGAGGGAGCGAGACAGGGAGCGAGACAGGGAGGTAGGGAGGGAGCGAGACAGGGAGCGAGACAGGGAGGTACAGACAGGGAGCGAGACAGGGAGCGAGACAGGGAGCGAGACAGGAGCGAGACAGGGAGCGAGACAGGGAGCGAGACAGGGAGGTAGGGAGCGAGACAGGGAGGTAGGGAGGGAGCGAGACAGGGAGGTAGGGAGGGAGCAGACAGGAGCGAGACAGGGAGGTAGGGAGGGAGGGGAGCGAGACAGGGAGGTAGGGAGGGAGCGAGGGGGAGCGAGACAGGGAGGTAGGGAGGGAGCGAGACAGGGAGGTAGGGAGGGACGAGACAGGGAGGTAGGGAGGAGCGAGACAGGGAGCTAGGGAGGGAGCGAGACAGGGAGCTAGGGAGGGAGCGAGACAGGGAGGTAGGGAGACAGGGGGAGCGAGACAGGGAGCGAGACATGGAGACAGGGAGCGAGACAGGGAGCGAGACAGGAGCGAGACAGGGGAGACAGGGAGCGAGACAGGGAGCGAGACATGCAGACAGGGAGCGAGACAGGGAGCGAGACAGGGAGCGAGACAGGAAGGTAGGGAGGGAGCGAGACAGGGAGGTAGGGAGGGAGCGAGACAGGGAGAGAGACAGGGAGCGAGACAGGGAGCGAGACAGGGAGCGAGACAGGGGTAGGGAGGGAGCGAGACAGGGAGGTAGGGAGGGAGCGAGACAGGGAGGAGACAGGGAGCGAGACAGGGAGCGAGACAGGGAGGTAGGGAGGGAGCGAGACAGGGAGCGAGACAGGGAGCGAGACAGGGAGGAGGGGAGCGAGACAGGAGGGAGGGAGGTAGGGAGCGAGACAGGGAGGTAGGGAGGGAGCGAGACAGGGAGGTAGGGAGGGGAGCGAGATAGGAGCGAGACAGGGAGCGAGACAGGGAGCGAGACAGGGAGGTAGGGAGGGAGCGACAGGGAGGTAGGGAGACAGGGAGGGAGCGGAGGAGAGACAGGGAGGGAGGGAGGGGGAGCGAGACAGGGAGAGCAGGGAGGGAGCGAGACAGGGAGCGAGACAGGGAGTGAGACAGGGAGGTAGGGGCGAGACTGGGAGAGGGAGCAGGGAGCGAGACATGGAGACAGGGAGCGAGACAGGGAGCGAGACAGGGAGCGAGACATGGAGACAGGGAGCGAGACAGGGAGCGAGACATGGGAGGAGCGAGACAGGGAGCGAGACATGGAGACAGGGAGCGAGACAGGGAGCGGACATGGAGACAGGGAGCGAGACAGGGAGCGAGACAGGAAGGTAGGGAGGTAGGGAGGGAGGGAGACAGGGAGAGACAGGGAGGTAGGGAGGGAGCGAGACAGGGAGCGAGACAGGGAGAGACAGGGAGCGAGACAGGGAGGAGAGGGAGCGAGACAGGGAGACAGGGAGCGAGACAGGAGCGAGACAGGGAGGGGGAGCACAGGGAGCGAGACAGGGAGCGAGACAGGGAGCGAGACAGGGAGCGAGACAGGGAGCGAGACAGGGAGCGAGACATGCAGACAGGGAGCGAGACAGGGAGCGAGACAGGGAGCGAGACAGGAAGGTAGGGAGGTAGGGAGGGAGCGAGACAGACAGGGGAGCCGAGACAGGGAGCGAGACAGGGAGCGAGACAGGGAGGGAGACAGGGAGGGAGACAGGGAGGGAGGGAGCGAGACAGGGAGGGAGGGAGCGAGACAGGGAGCCAGGGACAGGAGGGAGGGAGCGAGACAGGGAGCGAGACAGGGAGGAGAGGGAGCGAGACAGGAGCGAGACAGGGAGCGAGACAGGGAGCGAGACAGGGACGAGACAGGGAGCGAGACAGGAGGTAGGGAGCGAGACAGGGACGAGGGGAGAGACAGGGAGCGAGACAGGGAGGAGACAGGGAGCGAGACAGGGGGCGAGACAGGGAGGTAGGGAGGAGCGAGACAGGGAGCGAGACAGGGAGGTAGGGAGGGAGCGAGACAGGGGAGCGAGACAGGGAGTAGGGAGCGAGACAGGAGCGAGACAGGGAGCGAGACAGGGAGCGAGACAGGGAGCGAGACAGGAGGTAGGGAGGGGAGCGAGACAGGGAGGTAGGGAGGGCGAGACAGGGAGGTAGGGAGGGAGCGAGACAGGGAGGTAGGGAGGAGGTAGGGAGGGACAGGGAGCGAGACAGGGAGGTAGGGAGGGAGCGAGACAGGGAGCGAGACAGGGACGTAGGGAGCGAGACAGGGAGGTAGGGAGCGAGACAGGTAGCGAGACAGGGAGCGAGACAGGGAGGTAGGGAGAGAGACAGGGAGCGAGACAGGGAGGTAGGGAGGGAGCGAGACAGGGAGGGAGGGAGCGAGACAGGGAGGGAGGGAGCGAGACAGGGAGCGAGACAGGGAGCGAGACAGGGAGCGAGACAGGGAGGAGACAGGGAGCGAGACAGGGAGCGAGACAGGGAGCGAGACAGGGAGCGAGACAGGGAGCGAGACAGGAGCGAGACAGGGAGCGAGACAGGGAGCGAGACAGGGAGGGAGACAGGGAGGGAGACAGGGAGCGAGACAGGGAGGAGACAGGGAGGGAGACAGGGAGGGAGACAGGGAGGGAGACAGGGAGGGAGGGAGCGAGACAGGGGGAGGGAGCGAGACAGCGAGGGACAGGGAGCGAGACAGGGAGGTAGGGAGCGGACAGGGAGCGAAACAGGGAGGAGGGAGCGAGACAGGAGGGAGCGAGACAGGGAGGGGAGAGACAGGGAGGAGCGAGACAGAGGGAGACAGGGAGCGAGACAGGGAGCGAGACAGGGAGCGAGACAGGGAGCGAGACAGGGAGCAGGGAGCAGACAGGGAGGTAGGGAGGGGAGCAGGAGGGAGCCAGACAGGGGAGGTAGGGAGGGAGCGAGACAGGGAGGTAGGGAGGGGAGCCAGGGACAGGGAGGACAGGGAGCGAGACAGGGAGCGAGACAGGGAGCGAGACAGGGAGGTAGGGAGGAGCGAGACAGGGAGCGAGACAGGGACGAGGGGAGAGACAGGGAGCGAGACAGGGAGAGACAGGGCGAGACAGGGAGGTAGGGAGACAGGGAGGTAGGGAGGGAGCGAGACAGGGAGGAGGGACGAGGGAGCGAGACAGGAGCGAGACAGGGAGGTAGGGAGGGAGCGAGACAGGGAGGACAGGGAGGACAGGGAGACAGGGAGAGACAGGAGGTAGGGAGGGAGCGAGACAGGGAGCGAGACAGGGAGGGAGCGAGACAGGGAGCGAGACAGGGAGGTAGGGAGGGAGCGAGACAGGGACAGGGAGGAGACAGGGAGGTAGGGAGCGAGACAGGAGCGAGACAGGGAGCGAGACAGGGAGGTAGGGAGGGAGGGAGGCGAGACAGGGAGGTAGCGAGGGGAGGGAGGAGACAGGGAGCGAGGGAGCGAGACAGGGAGCAGACAGGGAGACAGGGAGCGGGGAGCGAGACAGGGAGCGGAGACAGGGAGCGAGACAGGACAGGGAGGGAGGTAGGGAGGGAGGTAGGGAGGGAGGGAGAGAGGACAGGGAGGTAGGGACGAGACAGGAGGGAGGCGAGACAGGGAGCGAGACAGGGAGACAGGGAGCGAGACAGGGAGCGAGACAGGGACGCGAGACAGGGAGCGAGACAGGGAGCGAGACAGGGAGGTAGGGAGGGAGCGAGACAGGGAGGTAGGACAGGGAGGTAGGGAGGGAGCGAGACAGGGAGGTAGGGAGGGAGCGAGACAGGGAGGTAGGGAGGGAGCGAGACAGGGAGACAGGGAGGTAGGGAGGAGCGAGACAGGGAGCGAGACAGGGAGGTAGGGAGGAGCGAGACAGGGAGCGAGACAGGGAGCGAGACAGGGAGGTAGGAGCGAGACAGGGAGACAGGGAGACAGGGAGGTAGGGAGAGAGACAGGGAGCGAGACAGGGGCGAGACAGGAGCGAGACAGGGAGGTAGGGAGGGAGCGAGACAGGGAGGGAGGAGCGAGACAGGGCGAGACAGGGAGCGAGACAGGGAGCGAGACAGGGAGGAGACAGGGAGCGGGAGGGAGGTAGGGAGGGAGGTAGGGAGGAGGTAGGGAGGGACAGGGGTAGGGGCGAGACAGGGAGGTAGGGAGCGAGACAGGGAGGTAGGGAGCGAGACAGGGAGGTAGGGAGCGAGACAGGGAGACAGGGAGCGAGACAGGGAGCGAGACAGGGAGCGAGACATGGGACAGGGAGCGAGACAGGGAGACATGGGAGCGAGACAGGGAGCGAGACAGGGAGCGAGACAGGGAGGGACAGGGGTAGGGAGGGAGCGAGACAGGGAGGTAGGGAGGGAGGTAGGGAGGGAGCGGACAGGGAGCGAGACAGGGGGCGAGACAGGGAGCGAGACAGAGGGGTAGGGAGGGAGCGAGACAGGGAGGTAGGGAGGGGAGCGAGACAGGGAGACAGGGAGGTAGGGAGGGGAGCGAGACAGGGAGGTAGGGAGCGAGACAGGGAGCGAGACAGGGAGGAGGGAGCGAGACAGGGAGGGAGGGAGGTAGGGAGCGAGACAGGGAGGTAGGGAGGGAGCGAGACAGGGAGGTAGGGGAGGAGCGAGATAGGGAGCGAGACAGGGAGCGGGAGACAGGGAGAGACAGGGAGCGAGACAGGGAGGTAGGGAGGAGCGAGACAGGGAGGGAGACAGGGAGCGAGACAGGGAGGGAGACAGGAGGGAGGGAGGTAGGGAGCGAGACAGGGAGGGAGGGAGCGAGACAGGGAGGACAGGGAGCGAGACAGGGAGGTAGGGAGCGAGACTGGGAGGGGGAGCGAGGGAGCGAGACATGAGACAGGGAGTCATGGAGACAGGGACAGACAGGAGCGAGACAGGGAGCGAGACATGGAGACAGGGAGCGAGACAGGGAGCGAGACAGGAGACAGGGGAGCGAGACAGGGAGCGAGACATGGAGACAGGGAGCGAGACAGGGAGCGAGACAGGAAGGTAGGGAGGTAGGGAGGGAGGGAGACAGGGAGCGAGACAGGGAGGTAGGGAGGGAGCAGACAGGGAGCGAGACAGGGAGCGGGAGCGAGACAGGGAGCGAGACAGGGAGCGAGACAGGAGCGAGACAGGGAGCGAGACAGGGAGCGAGACAGGGAGCGAGACAGGGAGACAGGGAGACAGGGAGACAGGGAGCGAGACATGGAGACAGGGAGCGAGACAGGGACATGCAGACAGGGAGCGAGGGACAGACAGGGAGACAGGGAGGCGAGACAGGGAGCGAGACAGGGAGCGAGACAGGGAGACAGGGAGGAGACAGGGAGCGAGACAGGGGGAGCGAGGGGAGGGAGCGAGACAGGGAGGTAGGGAGCGAGGTAGGGAGGGAGGAGCGAGACAGGGAGGGAGGAGGGAGCGAGACAGGGAGGAGGGAGGGAGCGAGACAGCGAGACAGGGAGCCAGACAGGGAGCCAGACAGGGAGACAGGGAGCGAGACAGGGAGCGAGACAGGGAGGAGACAGGGAGGGAGACAGGGAGGGAGACAGGGAGGGAGACAGGGAGGGAGACAGGGAGGAGACAGGGAGCGAGACAGGGAGCGAGACAGGGAGCGAGACAGGGAGCGAGACAGGGAGCGAGACAGGGAGGGAGACAGGGAGGGAGACAGGGAGGGAGACAGGGAGGGAGACAGGGAGGGAGGGAGCGAGACAGGGAGGGAGGGAGCGAGACAGGGAGGAGCGACAGGGAGCGAGACAGGGAGCGAGACAGGGAGCGAGACAGGGAGCGAGACAGGGAGGGAGAGACAGGGAGCGAGACAGGGAGGTAGGGAGGGACGAGACAGGAGGGAGACAGGGAGGGAGGGAGCGAGACAGGGAGGAGACAGCGAGAGGGAGCGAGACAGGGAGGAGACAGGGAGCGAGACAGGGAGCGAGACAGGGAGGTAGGGAGAGACAGGGAGCGAGACAGGGAGAGGGAGGGAGCGAGACAGGAGAGGGAGGGAGCGAGACAGGGAGGGAGGGGAGCGAGACAGGGAGCGAGACAGGAGCGAGACAGGGAGCGAGACAGGGAGCGAGACAGGGAGGTAGGGAGGGAGGTAGGGAGGGAGGTAGGGAGGGAGGTAGGGAGGAGCGAGACAGGGAGGTAGGGAGCGAGACAGGAGGTAGGGAGCGAGACAGGGAGGTAGGGAGCGAGACAGGGAGGTAGGGAGCGAGACAGGGAGACAGGGAGCGAGACAGGGAGCGAGACAGGGAGCGAGACATGGAGACAGGGAGCGAGACAGGGAGCGAGACATGGAGACAGGGAGCGAGACAGGGAGCGAGACATGCAGACAGGGAGCGAGACAGGGAGCGAGACAGGGAGAGACAGGAGGTAGGGAGGGAGCGAGACAGGGAGGTAGGGAGGGAGGTAGGGAGGGAGCGAGACAGGAGCGAGACAGGGCGAGACAGGAGCGAGACAGGGAGGTAGGGAGGGGAGCGAGACAGGGAGAGACAGGGAGAGAGACAGGGAGCGAGACAGGGAGGTAGGGAGGGAGCGAGACAGGGAGGTAGGGAGGAGACAGGGAGGAGACAGGGAGGGAGGGAGCGAGACAGGGAGGGAGGGAGGTAGGGAGCGAGACAGGGAGGTAGGGAGGGAGCGAGACAGGGAGGTAGGGAGGGAGCGAGACAGGGAGGAGAGGGAGCGAGACAGGGAGCGAGACAGGGAGCGAGACAGGGAGCGAGACAGGGAGGTAGGGAGGGAGCGAGACAGGGAGGTAGGGGCGAGACAGGGAGGAGACAGGGAGGGAGGGAGCGAGACAGGGAGGGAGACAGGGAGGTAGACAGGGAGCGAGAACAGGGAGCGAGGGAGCGAGACAGGGAGGTAGGGAGCGAGACAGGGAGGAGACAGGAGCGAGACAGGGAGACAGGGAGCGAGAGGAGACAGGGAGCGAGACAGGGAGCAGACAGGGAGCGAGACATGGAGACAGAGCGAGGACAGGAGGACAGGGAGCGAGACATGGAGGGGAGCGAGACAGGGAGGGACAGGGAGCGAGACAGGAGGTAGGGAGGTAGGGAGGGAGGGAGACAGGGAGCGAGACAGGGAGGGGGAGGGAGCGAGACAGGGAGCCAGGGAGGGAGCGAGACAGGGAGGGAGGGAGCGAGACAGGGAGGGAGCGAGACAGGGAGCGAGACAGGGAGCGAGACAGGGAGACAGGGAGCGAGACAGGGAGACAGGAGCGAGACAGGGACAGGGAGCGAGACAGGGAGGACAGGGAGGCAGACAGGGAGACAGGGAGCGAGACAGGGAGCGAGACAGGAGGAGACAGGGAGCGAGACAGGGAGCGAGACAGGGAGAGACAGGGAGGAGACAGGGAGGGAGACAGGGAGGTAGGGAGCGAGAGGGAGGTAGGGAGCGAGGTAGGGAGGGAGGGACGAGGACAGGGAGGTAGGGAGCGAGGTAGGGAGGGAGGGAGCGAGACAGGGAGGAGGGAGGGAGCGAGACAGGGAGGGAGGGAGGGAGGGAGCGAGACAGGGAGCCAGACAGGGAGGGAGACAGGGAGCGAGACAGGGAGGGAGACAGGGAGGGAGACAGGGAGGAGACAGGGAGCCAGGGAGGAGACAGGGAGGAGAGGGAGCGAGACAGGGAGCCAGGGAGCGGACAGGGAGGAGACAGGGAGGGAGACAGGGAGGGAGACAGGGAGGGAGACAGGGAGGGAGACAGGGAGGGAGACAGGGAGGGAGACAGGGAGGGAGACAGGGAGGGAGACAGGGAGGAGACAGGGAGGGAGACAGCGAGACAGGGAGGGAGGGAGCGAGACAGCGAGACAGGGAGCGAGACAGGGAGCGAGACAGGGAGCGAGACAGGGAGCGAGACAGGGAGCGAGACAGGGAGCGAGACAGGGAGGTAGGGAGCGAGACAGGGAGGTAGGGAGCGAGACAGGGAGACAGGGAGGTAGGGAGGGAGCGAGACAGGGAGGGAGGACAGGGAGGGAGGGAGCGAGACAGGGAGGGAGGGAGACAGCGAGACAGGGAGGACAGGGAGCGAGACAGGGAGCGAGACAGGGAGCGAGACAGGGAGGTAGGGAGGAGCGAGACAGGGAGCGAGACAGGGAGGTAGGGAGGGAGCGAGACAGGGAGCGAGACAGGGACGTAGGGAGGGGAGCCGAGACAGGGAGCGAGACAGGGAGGGAGACAGGGAGCGAGACAGGGAGCAGACAGGGAGAGAGCGGGAGACAGGGAGGTAGGGAGGGAGCGAGACAGGGAGGTAGGGAGGGAGCGAGACAGGGAGGTAGGGAGGGAGCGAGACAGGGAGCGAGACAGGGAGGTAGGGAGGGGAGCGAGACAGGGAGCGAGACAGGGAGGTAGGGAGGGAGCGAGACAGGGAGCGAGACAGGGAGAGCGAGGGAGGGAGGAGACAGGGAGCGAGACAGGGAGGTAGGGAGGGAGCGAGACAGGGAGGGAGGGAGCGAGACAGGGAGGGGGAGCGAGACAGGTAGCGAGGTAGGGAGCGAGACAGGGAGCGAGACAGGGAGCGAGACAGGGAGGTAGGGAGAGAGACAGGGAGCGAGACAGGGAGGTAGGGAGGGAGAGACAGGGAGGGGAGGGAGGGGACGAGACAGGGAGGGAGGGAGCGAGACAGGGAGGGAGGGAGCGAGACAGGGAGGGAGGGAGCGAGACAGGGAGCGAGACAGGGAGCGAGACAGGGAGCGAGACAGGGAGCGAGACAGGGAGCGAGAGGGAGCGAGACAGGGAGGGAGACAGGGAGGGAGACAGGGAGGGAGACAGGACAGGGAGACAGGGAGGAGGCAGGGAGGGGGAGACAGGGAGGGAGACAGGGAGGGAGACAGGGAGCGAGACAGGGAGGGAGACAGGGAGGGAGACAGGGAGGAGACAGGGAGGGAGACAGGGAGGGAGACAGGCAGGGAGACAGGGAGGGAGACAGGGAGGGAGACAGGGAGGAGGAGGGAGCGAGACAGGGAGGGAGGGAGCGAGACAGGGAGGGGAGCGAGACAGGGGGAGCGAGACAGGGAGGTAGGGAGAGACAGGGAGCGAAACAGGGAGGTAGGGAGGAGCGAGACAGGGAGGGAGCGAGACAGCGAGACATGGAGCGAGACAGGGAGCGAGACAGGAGAGGGAGGGAGCGAGACAGGAGCGAGGGAGAGAGGTAGGGAGGGAGCGAGACAGGGAGCGAGACAGGGAGGTAGGGAGGGAGCGAGACAGGGAGAGACAGGGGAGGGAGGGAGGGAGCGAGACAGGGAGCGAGACAGGGAGGGGAGGGAGGGAGGGAGCGAGACAGGGAGGAGCGAGACAGGGAGGTAGGGAGGGAGCGAGACAGGGAGGGACAGGGAGCGAGACAGGGAGCGAGACAGGGAGCGAGACAGGGAGGGAGGGAGCGAGACAGGGAGGTAGGGAGGGAGCGAGACAGGGAGGTAGGGAGAGCGAGACAGGGAGAGACAGGGAGGGAGGGAGGGAGCGAGACAGGAGCGAGACAGGGAGGCGAGACAGGGAGCGAGACAGGGAGGTAGGGAGGGAGCGAGACAGGGAGGACAGGGAGGGAGGGAGGGAGCGAGACAGGGAGCGAGAGGGAGGGGAGGGAGCGAGACAGGGAGCGAGGGAGGGAGACAGGACAGACAGGGAGGACAAGGAGGTAGGGAGGGAGACAGGGAGCGAGACAGGGAGGGAGCGGGAGCGAGACAGGGAGGTAGGGAGGGAGCGAGACAGGGAGGGAGGGGCGAGACAGGGAGGGAGCGGGCGAGCCAGGGAGCGAGGAGCGAGACAGGGAGAGACCAGAGCGAGACAGGGAGCGAGACAGGGAGCGAGACCGGGAGCGAGGAGGAGACAGGGGAGCGAGACCAGAGAGCGAGGGAGAGCGAGACAGGGAGGAGACAGGGAGCCAGCGAGACAGAGGGAGCGAGAGGGAGAGAGGGAGGAGAGACAGAGCGAGACAGGGGAGCCAGCGAGACAGCGAGACGAGACAGGGAGGGAGCGAGACAGGGAGCGAGACAGAGAGGTAGGAGGGAGGTAGGGAGGGAGGTAGGGAGAGAGCGAGACAGGGAGGGTCGAGAGGAGAGGGAGGAGACAGAGGAGCCAGCGAGACAGAGGGAGACAGGGAGCCAGCGAGACAGAGGGGAGACAGCGGGAGACAGAGCGAGACAGAGGAGGGGAGCGAGCCAGAAGAGTGGGAGGGAGGGAGAAGAGCCAGCGAGACAGAGGGAGGGAGCCAGAGACAGAGGGAGCGTGCCAGAGAGAGAGGGGAGCAGAGGGAGGGAGCCGAGAGGGAGACAGAGAGAGGGGAGGAGCCAGAGAGAGGGAGGGAGCCAGAGAGACAGAGGGAGCCAGAGAGAGGAGCGAGCCAAGAGAGAAGGAGCCAGAGAGGGAGGGAGCCAGAGGGAGGAGGAGCCAGAGAGAGACCAGAGAGAGGGAGCCAGAGCCAGACAGAAGGGAGGGAGCGAGACAGAAGGGGAGCCAGAGAGGGAGACAGAGAGAGAGAGGGAGGGAGAGAGAGAGGGAGAGAGAGAGAGAGGGAGAGAGAGAGAGGGAGAGAGAGGGGAGGGAGAGAGGGGAGGGAGAGAGGGAGAGAGAGGGAGAGAGGAGAGAGGGAGGGAGAGAGAGGGAGAGAGAGAGAGAGGGGAGAGAGAGATAGGGGAGAGAGATAGAGGGAGATAGGGGGAGATAGAGGGACAGAGAGGGAGAGAGGGAGAGAGAGGGAGAGAGAGGGAGAGAGAGAGAGAGAGAGAGAGAGAGAGCCAGAGAGAGCCAGAGAGAGCCAGAGAGAGCCAGAGAGAGCCAGAGAGAGGGAGGGAGCCAGAGAGAGGGAGGGAGCCAGAGAAAGGGAGGGAGCCAGAGAAAGGGAGAGAGGGAGGGAAACGAGCGAGACGGGGGGTAGCGAGCGAGCGAATCCTGACCTGTTCACCGGACGTGCTACCTGTCCCAGACCTGCTGTTTTCAACTCTTTAGAGACAGCAGGAGTGGTAGAGATACTCTTAATGATCGGCTATGAAAAGCCAACTGACATTTACTCCTGAGGTGCTGACTTGCTGCACCCTCGACAACTACTGTGATTATTATTATTTGACCATGCTGGTCATTTATGAACATTTTAAGATCTTGGCCATGTTCTGTTGTAATTTCCACCGGCACAACCAGAAGAGGACTGGCCAACCCTCATAGTCTGGTTCCTCTCTAGGTTTATTCCTAGGTTCTGGCCTTTCTCTGGAGTTTTTCCTAGCCACCGTGCTTCTACACCTGCATTGCTTGCTGCTTGGGTTTTAGACTGGGTTTCTGTTCAGCACTTTGAGATATCAGCTGATGTACGAAGGGCTATATAAATACATTTGATTTGAGGGGGAGAGAGAGTAGGAGCGATCGAGACAGACAGAGGGAGCGAGAGAGAGAGGGAGCGATCGAGACAGACAGAGGGAGCGAGAGAGAGAGGGAGTGATCGAGAGAGACAGAGTGAGCTCGGTCACCGTCATGAAGAAGTGGTGGGTTTAAATAGACCACAAGGAGCCAGACAAGAAGGTTCCAGTGAAGTTACAACATACTTCTGGGTTTGTGAGTTTACCCCTCCATAAAAAGTGATCCAGAAATCAAAACAGTATCCCAATTCCATAGACAGATTATGTGGAATTAAAATGTTGTTTGGTGTGAATCTTGACGTCAGATTTACACGATCATCTTGTGATCATCTTGTGATGATCTTGTGATCACTCAAATCCACTTCAAGGAAAGAAATTCAAACACTTTGCAGAACTAAAAATGTGTGTGTGGGGGGGGGTGTCAAAAAAAGAGAAGAACTTTCTTGGTGTTTTCCTCAGGAACGACGACTGGACAAACTGACAGGACGTGTTGAAAATACACTCATTACACTCAGACAGAATGAAAAGATGGGATGTCGCTGACTGCATCCCAAATGGCACCTCATTGTCTATTAAGTGCAATTCTTCTGATCAGGGCCCCCATGTGGCCAGAAGTAGTGCACTAAATAAAGAAAAGGGTGCCATTTGATGTTGTCTTGAGCCAGGACAGAGCAACAACAGAGCATGCTGGTAGGTAGGTAGTGAGGAGGGAAACTCACCATGGAGTTTTAATGGCAAAACATCCTGCCCCAAAGAGGTAAGGTCTTCATGGGGGAGGGAGAGACACACAAAGAAGAGATAGATGGAAAAACCATTATTAGCCAGTCAGACACTTTTCAACTTACATTTTTGACCTGTCTGTTTAAGCGTACAAGACACATAAAGCAGGAAGCAAACTGTCCGTGTTAGAATTGATCTGAAACCTGGGACCTACCTCAACAACTCAGACCATTCTGTAAAGTGCAGTACCATACGTTTGGTCGAGGACGTGTGTGTGTGTGCTTGTCTCAGTGTGTGTTGTACCATACGTTTGGTCGAGGACGTATGTGTGTGTGCTTGTCTCAGTGTGTGTTGTACCATACTTTTGGCAGAGGAAGCGTACTAGCATACTTTTCCTTTTAGCTATTAATCAACTTTTTTTCTTCTTTCTTGTCTTTCTTTTAAGGAAAGAGTATGAATAAGTAATACAAAGTACTGACGATAAATCATGGTATGCTGTTCAGACATTGGAACAAGGCATTTCAATTTTTATATACATCTTAACCCTTTACACTCGCGGGAATTGGCCTATATGGACACGGCTAAATTGAAATGTTTCTTCCAGAAGAAATATGAAAAGTATATGCATAAGCATGGTAGCAATTTAAAGGTAAGAGTTTAAAGATTATGGGAAAATTATTAGACCAAACAGTTCACCTGACACAAGAATCCAAACATTACACTGCTGATTGTGTGCTTTTCTCCGTATTTGTTCGGAACAAAAATACTAGTGCTACATTGAGTAACATGATAAGAATATTCCTGGAAAATACCTTGTGGGTTTATGGATAAGGTTTACTGCAGCACAATTACTTTGTTTGAGAAGAACATCATATGTCTGGATATGACTTTTTACGGGTGAGTGTGAATTTGTTTGTGAATTGTCTGAGTATTCGTGTGTGTTTGCAAGCGTCTGAGGGTGTGGGCAAGTGTGTGTCCGGTGGTCTTTTTTTGAGTGTGTGTGTATTCCCCGGGCCAGTGTTTACGAGCCATTAGGAGTGGGAGTGTGTTCCTGTGTTTACCCTGCATGTTCAGAGATAGTGACAGACCTCTGTAAACAGTTTACAGTAAACAGACTTTTCCCCACAGTAATAATGGCCAGATGAGACTGAACTTTGTCCCTGAACACAGCAAACCACATCAGTACGGCAGTAACTCTCAAATGGCACCCCATTCCCATTATAGTGCACAACTTTTGACCAGAACCCTATGGAGCCTTGTCAAAAGTAGTGCACTATATAGGGTGCCATTTGGGAGGTAGTCAAGGCCACTGGCCAATCAAAGCATGGCACGCCACTTCTTTTTATTATCTGCTGCGGAGGGACGGGGTATCTGTCTGAATCTCTCCAGACTAGCACGGCACTGTGTGTGTGTAGAGTAGTAGGGCAGTGGACTATCTGCATTAGCCCAGAGATATGTAGGAGAGAGGTGGAGAGAGGGAGGTGGAGAGAGGTGGAGAGAGGGAGGTGGAGAGAGGGAGGTGGAGAGAGGGAGGTGGAGAGAGGGAGGTGGAGAGAGGTGGAGAGAGGGAGGTGGAGAGAGAGAGGTGGAGAGAGAGAGGTGGGGAGAGAGAGGTGGAGAGAGAGAGGTGGAGAGAGAGAGGTGGAGAGAGAGAGGTGGAGAGAAGTGGAGAGAGGAGGATGGAGAGAGGAGGATGGAGAGAGGAGGAGAGAGATGGAGAGAGGAGGAGAAAGGAGGAGAGAGATGGATAGAGGAGGAGAGAGGAGGAGAGAGGTTACTTAGACAAAGAGAAACAAAGAAACAATATAAAACAAAGTCAACTTTTTACTGAGGTGGTCATTGGGAGACTGGAGACTACTGTTGAGTGGAGACCAGTGTTTTCCTTTTAAGGAAGAGACCTTGGTCTGAGTGGATGGACTTTGGGTGAGCAGTGTAATGGCGGTGGGGGTCCTGTTATGTTGGCTCAAACACATTTTAGCCAGTAGACAAACAGCATGGTTAAAGGGTAAGCTGGTGGCTAGACAAACAACACGGTTCTCCGGTAGCTAGCCTAACAGCAGGACATAGGGTCAGTTTAACAGGACCAGTGTGTCTTGGCTATGCTAACTCTAGTCCTGTTATGTTTGTTCGAACACATTTAGCCAGTAGTCAAACAGCATGGGCCGGAAGTTACACAGATATCCAAAAGCTAGTGGCAAGCCTAACAGCATGGATAGGGTTTAGCCAGTACCTAACATAACAACACGGGCATGGGTTCAATTACATTCAAAAGCTAGCCAACCAGCATGGGCGGGGGGGGGGGTGTAGTTCAACATCTTAACATGACCATGACCATCGGGCCTTGGCCTTAATTGGGCCTTCACTGGCACTGGGAGGCTGGCATCGCTGATGTACTTTACCCCCATGTGAAGCACTTAAACACGGGCACCCTGCTAGCCTCCTGCTGGGTGAATGGATGGTGGCTGATAGGATACAGATAGATAGTGTTACAGGTCTCAATGGAACAAGGCTTTACCGGATCTTGGGTAAAAAATAATGCATGTAGCACTTTTTCTTATTTCTAATGACATTTGATATAGAGTATAGGCAGTGTTTTCCACACTTTTTTTATATTTTATCTTTATTTGCCTCGGCAAGTCAGTTGAGAACAAATTCTTATTTTCAATGACTGCCTAGGAACAGTGGGTTAACTGCCTGTTCAGGGGCAGACAGATTTGTACCTTGTCAGCTCGGGGGTTTAAACTTGCAACCTTCCGGTTACTAGTCCAACGCTCTAAGTACATAGAGTAGCTAGCCAAATAAAACAAGTAGCCAGCCAGGCACCCCTGTGGGGGGGGGTTGAAAAATATTGCCATAGGAAGTCTATTTTGGTGGCCTCTGGTACATTCTAATGCGTTGATTCCATCTGAAATACACAGCGAAATGACTGAATACTTTGCCTCCCAGATTGGAGAAATGAGTTGTGGTATTGTGTAGAATGACATAACATTGGATGAAGTCAGTTGTTATAGATATTGTCTAGGTCTATTTGATCAGGACTATTTTATAAAACACCTTTCATACTGAGACGTTTCCTCGACAACTTTAGCATCCCGCCAACTTTTTACACCTTTTGTTTATATCTGAAAAGGTGTTGCCAGTATTAAAGCCTAAACTTTTATTTCTTCAAACCAACCTAGTCATGATTGCAGTAAAGGTCTGCCTTCATCTTAGTATGAAACGCAGCCGTAATGCTGAGGCAGCATTGGCATGCACTACGTTCTTCAGTTCTTGATGGTCCCATCTCTTTGCATTGTCCTTCACACTGTTTTCTTAAGCACAACTAGATGGATCCATAAAGAATAACTGTGGGAATAAATATCACTGAATGACAAAAATATTGGAATAAAGTAGAATAATGCAATTGAAGGCATCAAATTGTTGCTCAACGCTTATTGAAACTCCCAAAGTCATCCAATAGTTATAATACATTTCAAGCAATAGCCTACCAGTGTGTGGTCAACTATTTCAGCAACATTTGGCACTGTTTTGAGACTAGCTTGGGGACTCCATTTGGGTATTGGTTAGGCTACAATTAGGCTGTGGAAACGTTAGCTAAATTGAGGTGAGTGCTGCTCATGATCATCTTACTGGCTCATTTACTAGCACTGATTAGCACAGTGTCCCGGCATGCTATGTGGCTTAACAAGTAGATTATGTTGCTCTTCACTCAGTCGTTTAGTAGCCAGGGCTACTCTCAAACAAAAGCCTGTAATTTGTCAATCGATGTGATTTTGTTTGACTGAATCTCTGTCTGAATATTTGGTTAATTCTCCGGCTGGGCAAATAAATAGAGGTGGTATAGGACATTATTCGTTTGCTCATCAATCACTGAGCAGAAACATTTAGCATGCTATAGTGTTGCCTAAATCAAGTGTATGCCTATTATTTTGCTCAATCGCATATAGGCAACTCCAAAAGCCCTCGGAGGTCGTGAAATATGAACACGCTTTTGAAAATATAGATCACTATCACGATGGTATCATGATGAAGATACTCTCAATGTAAGACCCTATTCACGAGCATCATGCCACTCCTCCATGGAAAGACATTAAACTGCAACCAGAGATCTGTATATAATGACAAGATGCTTATGTCTCCACCCTAACGTTGTCCCAAAGGCAGGTGACACTCTTAGGTACAAAATATGCTCATAGACACGCATTGGGCTCATTTTGGAGAGACTCACCTCTTCCTCTTTGCTGTTTCTCCCGGTCATAAGTCGGCGTGCTAATGGAAAACACTGTAAAAGCCCTACTTATATAAAAATAGATTGTCTCCAAACGTGCTAGCTAATGCTCGCATTACGACTCTGTTGAGAACACACAGAAACACTAAGAATCAAAGCTGGCGAATGGCTGGATAGAGAGGAACAGCGGATGAGGGGAGAGAGAGAGAGAGAGATCGTGATAAATCGACCTGGGAGGTTAGCGACCCCACTCCCATGGAGTAATCGTTCACACATTCAACTCTTAACCCGTGGACCTTAACGCTGCTCCGCTAGTGCCATTAAAGAGAGAAGAGGGTGATTTGTGCAAATGGTTTAGCGTGTGACGCGTTCCACACGCAGTGCTGTGTGTGCTGAAGGCCTGGTGCCACAATGCTCGCGAGCTGCTGTTTTGCTCTTAAAGCCCATGTCTCCTCAGTGCTTTTCTCATTAGAGCTCTAACAGACAATGGGCTGGCAGGTGGCTCGCTGCTCCAACTGTACACACGTATAATAGTCATCTGTTCTGCCTGTCTGTGGAAGGTCAGGAGGGCACCTCTCTCAGTTTCTCTTGCTCTCTCCATCTCTGTCTGCATTAGAGGAGAATAACCATCAGTGGGATTCACACCAGGTCATTTCATTTCGTCGTTTCATTTCAAACACGTGTTGCAAATTCTCTGTCTGAGTGCGTTTCAGCTTTGAGCATACTTTGCTAGCTATACAATCCAGGATTGAAACAACCAAAACATTAAAATGTTAAAAAGCTACCCAAGGCCTCAAATGATAGTGCTCGTTTCTCTAGCTGTGTTCGAATACCCATACTAACATACTGTATACTACATACCTAATGAGTATATACTACACACTATTAGTTCATTTTAGTATACTGTAAACCAGGGGTGGGAACTCCAGTTCTCAAGCGCATGATTGGCGTCACACTTTTTCTCCATCCCTAGAAAACACAGCTGATTAATCAAATGTCATTCTAAACTGAAGATCATGATTAGTTGATTATTGAAGTCAGGTTTGTTAGCTGGGGCAAAACTGTGATGTCAATCAGGCCCACAAGGACTGGAATTGCCCACCTCAGTTGTAAATGAAAGGTAGGTATCGTTTCAGTTGAGCGTACTAGAGCTAGATTCGCCTGTCTACCGGAAGTTGATGCTGCTGCTATGCACAGTGCGCTCTGGGCGTGGTAAATCCAGAGCTCTGTCAGATTGTCCTTTCATAAATTTGGAGTGTTCATTGCGCACACTGGACGCTCTAGCCGAGGAGTAGTGTTGTTCCGAGCGTTCAACGGCAGTGAAGCACCAAAGCAAACTGGCTAACGTTGGCTAGTTACTTATAGACACAAATTTACATTTACATTTAAGTCATTTAGCAGACGCTCTTATCCAGAGCGACTTACAAATTGGTGAATTCACCTTCTGACATCCAGTGGAACAGCCACTTTACAATAGTGAGGTGAGAGACAGAAATGACACAGAACACCTCACGCTGACCATTTTACAAACCCTAGCAGAGTTGATTACGCTGTTTTTGTTGCCGACACCGGCCATATTCAACGGGTGTTGAGCATTCGTAAATGAATCAGTTATTCAGCGCGAGGATGCTCTGAAATCGGAGTAGATTGCCAGAATGAAGAATGCCCATTGAAACGCACAATGACGAAACCCCTTAGCTTAGAATGATGTGAATAATAGTAGCCAACTAATGTTAGGTATCTACGGCTATAATGCATTGTGGTTCGTAAGGATAGCATAGCTAACAAATTGTCAGCCAACATAACGTGTAACATAATTTACTTGAAAAGTCATTACTTTATTTCTTAACCTTTGTCATAATTAGTTAAAGCAATGAATTTGTATCCACCTTCGTCGGACTTCGGCTGCATATTTTCCGTCATTTTCATCAAATCTGAAAATGTTGTGAAGCCACGCCCATTTTTGGAAGAATTGCATTATGGGCCCTAAAAGCACAGAAATAGTGCCCACCACTTTTGGCATAGTAACTATATCTATACTATGACCAATAAGCATACTCTATACATTCAATTCACATCACAAATAGTAGGGTTAGTGCGGTTAGTATGAGTATCCGAACACAGCTTCTGTCTCTCAGACTTCTGCCAAATATGTCCGACAGCAAACCAGGGGTCATGTGGGGGTCACTTCCTCCACCATTCTCACTGTACTAAAGACCTGGGTTCATATAGTATTTAATTGAGCTTTCTTTGCCCAATGGTCCCAAAACTACAAACCCTGCCCATCCGGATCTATAGCAATGCTCACTCAAACACACAAAAAACAAATACTATCTGAACCCATGTACACAGTGGGGAGAGAGCCCACATCCCTGTAGTGACTTTGAGGAGTCCCAGAGTCTTGGATCCAGCTCTGTCTATCTGCTCCCTAACCCTGGAACCCTGCCCTCGTCTGGAGGAGGTTATCGGGGCAGGATGCTGTGCATCACAGGGGGACATCCCATCTCCTCTCTTCCCCTCCCTCCAAACACAGAAACAACCGGGAAACAACTCTGACAGAGAGGGGGGGTCCTTTCTCCTCCCTTACTCCTAATGGCTTGTTCTGATGGAAGCAAACTGTTGAAAGTCTGGCCTTTTTTAGTCTATCGGCTCTTCTCTATGCCGATAGTCACTCAAAATAGCAAAACTGCTGCTGTGCCAGCCGCCACTGACTGGCTAAACCACGAGCACTGCACAATGCCGAGGAATGTCTCGCTGGGAAAATCAGAAGCAAGCTAGCTCATTCTCCAACAGAAAGGTGCAGATTCAGAACTTGATAAATTGACAGTGACCAAAATTGAACTCCTGCTGCAAATATTGAGTTAATTCACTAATAATAAGACTTGTGTCAACGTGCCAAGACATGAATGCAATAAGAAAGCTAGCTAGCTCGTTGCCCAAATGTGACCTGTTAGCAAAGATTACTATAACTAATCCTTTAATCTGTGTTCTATTCTAGCTAGTTGGCTAGATAAACATAGGAGCTAATCGTCAACATAGCTAGCTAACGGTAGCTGGTTATAATTTTGAACATGCACCATTTTGGGCAACGAGCCATCTTAGTGTAAAGTTAGCTATTTACTGGTGTGCCAATCTGACCAGCCACAATCGCATCCTTAAATTGACAGTTGATAGTTGGATTAGATGGTTGTCGCAATAGGGGAAGGAGGAAGTGTTTTAAAATGCCTAAATAAATGTTGGCAATAGGTTTAGCTACCTAAGAATCTTCCTGAATGTTTATGGACCAAGAAAGCTGTAGATCAGCGTGTGTGTGTGCGTTCTCAATAAAACAGAACGTGCATAGTTTCTTCATCTGTTTTCCTACCCTCACTCTCTTTGTTAGATATTACGTGCATTAATGGCTTGGTAGCACATTTTGTTGCCATTGACCTAGTTAGCATAGTAGCAGAAGGCAAATAGACCGTTTGTAGCAACATAGACTCATCCAAAACAAGCTCAATAACTCACTGCATGCACACACTCTAATTGAGTATGCGTTCACCTGTATTGTGAGTATGCCTACACCATCTTCATTTGCCCAGTTAATCAAGAGATGTACCATTCAAATAAAAGTATTATCATTATGTTGTTAAGTATTAAGATTGGTATAAACAAAGTCAAATGTAGTGTTTGATTTTAAAATTGATGCATTAATGCATACATGTCCATCTTCGGGAAATTGTGTCATCCAAATGTTCAAATGTCACGATACTGAATATATCGGCCATCCACTTACTTAACCCCCAAAAAATCCATATCGGTCGTTCTCTGTTAGGAATGACTGGTCAGGTCCCCTAGGAGAGCATAAAGTAGGTTGGAATAGGACTGGTGCTCTGTGTGGAACAAAGACTGTGGTGGCTTCCTCCAGGAGCACTCTGCGGGGCAGAACAAAGACTGTGGTAGCTTCCTCCAGGAGCACTCTGCGGGGCAGAACAAAGACTGTGGTAGCTTCCTCCAGGAGCACTCTGCGGGGCAGAACAAAGACTGTGGTAGCTTCCTCCAGGAGCACTCTGCGGGGCAGAACAAAGACTGTGGTAGCTTCCTCCAGGAGCACTCTGCGGGGCAGAACAAAGACTGTGGTAGCTTCCTCCAGGAGCACTCTGCGGGGCAGAACAAAGACTGTGGTGGCTTCCTCCAGGAGCACTCTGCGGGGCAGAACAAAGACTGTGGTAGCTTCCTCCAGGAGCACTCTGCGGGGCAGAACAAAGACTGTGGTAGCTTCCTCCAGGAGCACTCTGCGGGGCAGAACAAAGACTGTGGTAGCTTCCTCCAGGAGCACTCTGCGGGGCAGAACAAAGACTGTGGTGGCTTCCTCCAGGAGCACTCTGCGGGGCAGAACAAAGACTGTGGTAGCTTCCTCCAGGAGCACTCTGCGGGGCAGAACAAAGACTGTGGTGGCTTCCTCCAGGAGCACTCTGCGGGGCAGAACAAAGACTGTGGTAGCTTCCTCCAGGAGCACTCTGCGGGGCAGAACAAAGACTGTGGTGGCTTCCTCCAGGAGCACTCTGCGGGGCAGAACAAAGACTGTGGTGGCTTCCTCCAGGAGCACTCTGCGGGGCAGAACAAAGACTGTGGTAGCTTCCTCCAGGAGCACTCTGCGGGGCAGAACAAAGACTGTGGTGGCTTCCTCCAGGAGCACTCTGCGGGGCAGAACAAAGACTGTGGTAGCTTCCTCCAGGAGCACTCTGCGGGGCAGAACAAAGACTGTGGTAGCTTCCTCCAGGAGCACTCTGCGGGGCAGAACAAAGACTGTGGTAGCTTCCTCCAGGAGCACTCTGCGGGGCAGAACAAAGACTGTGGTGGCTTCCTCCAGGAGCACTCTGCGGGGCAGAACAAAGACTGTGGTGGCTTCCCCCAGGAGCACTCTACGGGGCAGAACAAAGACTGTGGTAGCTTCCTCCAGGAGCACTCTGCGGGGCAGAACAAAGACTGTGGTGGCTTCCTCCAGGAGCACTCTGCGGGGCAGAACAAAGACTGTGGTGGCTTCCCCCAGGAGCACTCTACGGGGCAGAACAAAGACTGTGGTGGCTTCCTCCAGGAGCACTCTGCGGGGCAGAACAAAGACTGTGGTAGCTTCCTCCAGGAGCACTCTGCGGGGCAGAACAAAGACTGTGGTGGCTTCCCCCAGGAGCACTCTGCGGGGCAGAACAAAGACTGTGGTAGCTTCCTCCAGGAGCACTCTACGGGGCAGAACAAAGACTGTGGTGGCTTCCCCCAGGAGCACTCTGCGGGGCAATGGTGTGTGTGATGCACTGGAGTGCGTTGCAGACAGACAGGCAATGAGAATGTAGGTTAACCAGCTGGTGTGTTGCTCTGCCACTCTGCCAACGGGTATCTGCTCACACAGGTGTAAATACAGCTGCCGGATTTCCCGTTCGCACGCACACACAGCCGGCTACACAGACAAACAGATGGTGCCTGGATACTCCTGTGCAAGTCTGTGTGAACGCACTTGATATCACCCCTCACTTCAAGGGCCCAACCTGCCGCCTGTGTGTGTGTGTGTGTGCGTGCGTGTACATGCAGGGGGTCTGGTGCAGGGTAGGAGAGGGATGCACAGCTGCCTGTCTAGCTTCATTAGCTCGCCCCTGACGTCCTCTCTCTGGTAGTGGAAGGCCAGACAGATGGAAAGATGGGAGTTAAGGATGGACGGACAGCTATGTTTAATGTACAGGTTTGACTTGAGTAGGACAGGAGCATTTTTTTAGTGACTTTGCTGTTGTTTTTACTTGAATAGATAGAGTAGAGAAGAGAACTGGTGAAAAGGTTGTACATGTCTATTTGAGAGTGAAAGGATACTGGCACACTGACTGACAGAGAGACAGACAGAAATGGTAAAGCAGCCGATCAGTTTTAATTCAAAACATTTCAACTAGCCAGTTTAGGTGTTATCCTCCAGAAGGATGACCTGCCAGTTACACTCTCAAATCTCTCCTTTCTACCTACTGTGTTTTGCTAAGTAGGGCATTATGCAAAAAGAATAGGTTTTCCTTTCACCATAAAACAAATTCCTTGTAATAATCGTGCAGATGAATCAAACTAATGATGGTGTGTTTCTAACCACCAGGCTCAGATGTCGAGTGTCTTTATACACAACTGAAGTGATCTAATATCATTGGGAAGAAACCCCAGTTGCCTGCTGCTTCCATCATCACAACATGTCCCATTCAAACATGACAGGAAAATGACATTTAAATGAAAATATTAAAATCCAGCCATAATTATGATGCCACCTGTATGTAAATGAAGTTCACAAGGTGCAGTCTCTCTCCTCTGACTCACCGCCTCTTAAAACTACAGACTTAGTCATAGCGTGACTGACCAAGGGAGAGGAGCAGGAGAGGACACACTGACACGCACAGATACTGCCTGATAGAGAGACCCACTGGGTAATGTTTCCATAGCGACATGTAGCTATACTGTAGTGTAGCTGTACATAGAGACAGACTGGCAACATACTCCAAACAAGGCTGGATATAATATAATGTGGATGTTTCTTGCAAATCCAATGGGTTCATAACAGATACAGATGAACAGCAAACATGGAACATGATCAATGGCGGTGGCCAAAGGAGGACAGACTGAGTCGTAAAGGCTACTTCAGATCAATAGTAGTGAGTAGTTAGATGGACAGAATGTGAATGGTACAGGCTTGGTATACAGTAACAACACATGGCTGGATGCAGGGCAGGAAGACTCACCCGGAGCGCTTGGTCATGTTGCCCAGGGTCATGGGCTGTTTGATCTGTGCCAGGGGCAGCACTATGGTGAGGCTGGGCAGAGGGGACAGACGAGGGTTACCCATGTTGTTGTTGGTGAAGTTGTTGTACAACTCCTGGCTGGTAAGTTTCGCTGCACAAAGAGAGAGAACATATTTTATACACGTCCTATTTTATAGTCCAAGTCTAATACTCTGAAAGTAACCATTCAAAACTTCAATGAATGATGAAAAATATATCCTGAAGTCCCCCCCCCACAGACACCTGCGGTCCAAGGCCTTGCAGGAGCCATGGCCCTGATTGGAGGTAACCAGCTAAAGATGCGGCGCCTCTGAGCAACAAGTACCCAGTAGGTTAATCAGACCTAATCAACAGGACTCACACACACCTCTCTCATCTGAGTGGAGCCCAAGCTAAACACAATCAGGCCACGTCAAAGGGCACCACATCTAACGGCCTCAAAGAGCTACAGAGAGGGAGCATGTTGTTTGAGAATGACAAACACACACACAAAGACTTGATGCTTGCTCACTGCAGGCTTAGTTGACTTCGAGAATGTGTCCCTTGCTCTCTCAAACTGTGCAAATACATTACATTTAAGAACTAATTGTACATTTCAAAGTAGTAATGTAGAATACATTCATTCCTATGAGTACAACTGTTGCATGTTTATTTTTATTTCACCTTTATTTAACCAGTTAGGCCAGTTTACAACTGCGACGTAGCCAAGATAAAGCAAAGCAGTGTGACTAAAACAACACAGAGTTACACATGGGATAAACAAATGTACAGTCAATAACACAATAGAAAAATCAATATACAGTGTGTGCAGATGTAGTAAGATTAGGGAGGTAAGGCAATAAATAGGCCATAGTAGCAAAATAATTACAATTTAGCATTAACAATGGAGTGATAGATGTGCAGATGACGTGCAAGTAGAAATTCTGGGGTGCAAAAAAATAATATGTGGATGAGGTAGTTGGGTGGGCTGTTTACACATGGGCTGTGTACAGGTGCAGTGATCAGTAAACTGCTCTGACAGCTGATGCTTATAGTGAGGGAGATATACAGTGGGGCAAAAAAGTATTTAGTCAGCCACCAATTGTGCAAGTTCTCCCACTTAAAAAGATGAGAGGCCTGTAATTTTCATCATAGGTTCATTTCAACTATGACAGACAAAAAGAGGGAAATAAATCCAGAAAATCACATTGTAGGAATTTTAATGAATTTATTTGCAAGTTATGGTGGAAAATAAGTATTTGGTCACCTACAAACAAGCAAGATTTCTGGCTCTCACAAACCTGTAACTTCTTCTTTAAGATGCTCCTCTGTCCTCCACTCGTTACCTGTATTAGATGCATCTGTTTGAACTTGTTATCAGTATAAAAGACACCTGTCCACAACCTCAAACAGTCACACTCCAAACTCCACTATGGCCAAGCCCAAAGAGCTGTCAAAGGACACCAGAAACAAAATTGTAGACCTGCACCAGGCTGGGAAGACGGAATCTGCAATAGGTAAGCAGCTTGGTTTGAAGAAATCAACTGTGGGAGCAATCTTTGGAGGGAGTTGAAAGTCTGTGTTGCCCAGCAACAGCCCCAAAACATCACTGCTCTAAAGGAAATCTGCATGGAGGAATGGGCCAAAATACCAGCAAGTGTGTGAAAACCTTGTGAAGACTTACAGAGAACGTTTGACCTCTGTCATTGCCAACAAAGGGTATAAAACAAAGTATTGAGATAAACTTTTGTTATTGAACAAATACTTATTTTCCACCATAATTTGCAAATAAATTCATTAAAAATCCTACAATGTGATTTTCAGGATTTTTTTTCTCATTTTGTCTGTCATGGTGTAAGTGTACCTATGATGAATATTACAGGCCTCTCTCATCTTTTTAAGTGGGAGAACTTTCACAATTGGTGGCTGACTAAATACTTTTTTGCAGTTCGTTCCAGTCATTGGCAGCAGAGAACGGAAAGAAAAGGCGGCCAAAGGAGGAATTGGCATTGGGGATGACCAGCGCAATATACCTGCTGGAGCGTGTGCTAGAGGTGGGTGTTGCTATGGTGACCAGTGGGCTGAGATAAGGTTGGGCTTTACCTAGCAAAGACTTACAGATGACCTGGAGCCAGTGGGTTTGGCGACGGGTATGTGGCGAGGGCCAGCCAACGAGAGCAAACAGGTTGCAGTGGTGGGTAATATATTGGGCTTTAGTGACTAAATGGATGGCACTGTGATAGACTCCATCCAATTTGTTGAGTAGTGTTGGAGGCTATTTTGTAAATGACATTGCCGAAGTCAAGGATCTGTAGGATAGTCAGTTTTACGAGGGTATGTTTGGCAGCATGAGTGAAGGAGGCTTTGTTGCGAAATAGGAAGCCGATTCTAGATTTAATTTTGGATTGGAGATGCTTAATGTGAGTCTGGAAGGAAAGTTTACAGTCTAACCAGACACCTAGGTATTTGTAGTTGTCCACATATTCTAAGTCGGAACCGTCCAGAGTAGTGATACCAGTCTATTAGGTGTACGTTAAATATACCAGACATTTTTACAGTGAAAACCAATGTCTCAGGCAGGTGCCTCTGTCCACCACACCATACCTGGTTTCACCAACGTCTCAGGCAGGTTCCTCTGTCCACCACACCACACCTGGTTTTACCAACGTCTCAGGCAGGTTCTTATGTCCACCACACCACACCTGGTTTCACCAACGTCTCAGGCAGGTTCTTATGTCCACCACACCATACCTGGTTTCACCAACGTCTCAGGCAGGTTCCTCTGTCCACCACACCATACCTGGTTAAACCAATGTCTCAGGCAGGTTCCTCTGTCCACCACACCATACCTGGTTTCACCAACGTCTCAGGCAGGTTCCTCTGTCCACCACACCACACCTGGTTTCACCAACGTCTCAGGCAGGTTCTTATGTCCACCACACCACACCTGGTTTCACCAACGTCTCAGGCAGGTTCTTATGTCCACCACACCACACCTGGTTTCACCAACGTCTCAGGCAGGTTCTTATGTCCACCACACCACACCTGGTTTCACCAACGTCTCAGGCAGGTTCTTATGTCCACCACACCATACCTGGTTTCACCAACGTCTCAGGCAGGTTCCTCTGTCCACCACACCATACCTGGTTAAACCAATGTCTCAGGCAGGTTCTTATGTCCACCACACCACACCTGGTTTCACCAACGTCTCAGGCAGGTTCCTCTGTCCACCACACCACACCTGGTTTCACCAACGTCTCAGGCAGGTTCCTCTGTCCACCACACCACACCTGGTTTCACCAACGTCTCAGGCAGGTTCCTCTGTCCACCACACCACACCTGGTTTCACCAATGTCTCAGGCAGGTTCTTATGTCCCCCACACCTGGTTTCAGAAGCTGAGTTGGAACTATTTGATGAGACACCATTTCATGATCCGCAGAATATATTCCTTTGAAGCTGTACAGTGAATGTAATATGAAGTGCCACTTTCAGCTGTAGTAAATATGTAGGTCATCTGAGCAGAACGGAAAACACTGCATGATGGTTGAGCTGATCATAACTCTCAACATTAGTTCTATATAATTCTTAAAATCACAATAACTTGTTCAATATAAATAATCCTCATTCACTGAAGACAAAAAGGGAAACAGGATTTACCATTTACTCCCTAAGCTCTACGCTCCATCACGACACACTTCAACTTAGAATATACTATTATGTATTTTACAATACAATCTGTGGTCTTACAAAGATTCAAGTTTAAGTGCTACCGCGGAAAAACAGCATAACCTTCCGCACCAAAACTCAATGATCTTCATCTGAATGTTTTCCTTTCTCCATTGTTGCATCTGAAAGGCGACAACCATTGAGTTTAAAAGCATAAGGGGGGGCATGGACAAAGAGACAAAAGAAAACAAGCTACAAAAACAGCACAAAGAAGAAGGAGAGGGTTGGGATTATTATTGGAATCAAAGCAGTGATGGGAGAAGGAGGTTTAGATCATTAAAGTGTTTCTCTGTGTTTCATTAGTGGGGCCAAATAATTTCTTTGTGTTAATCAAAAGAGACCATTTAGATGTGGAGGCCCAACAATACAGCAGGGCCTTCGGAGAGCAGGACGTTATACAAACTTTGTTTGCATCCCAAATGGAGCCAAATTCCCTTTATAGTACACTACTTTTAACCAGGCCTCATGGGGCTCTGGTCTAAGGTAGTGCACAATGTAGGGAATAGGGTGCCACTTGGAATGCAACCCTCCTCCTCGCTTGGCCTCGGAGCCTCTCCAACCCGAGAGGGAAACAGTGGCCCTGGGCTCTCAAGGGCCCTTCACATTTCGAAAACACTACACCCCCAGCGCAGCCACCTTTTGTGTGGAAGAGCAGGAAAACATAAGAGGAATTTGAACAGGAAGCAGCCTGTAAAGCCATAATGGTGCTACAGCTGGCCTAAATGTAGGAGAGGAGGAAGAAAAAAAATCTTAATGAATTTAGCATCCTTCCAACAGGACACTTCAACCTGCCGCTCTCTCTTTCCAACTCTCAATCGTTCTCTCTCTCTGTGTCTGCGTGCACAACATTAACCCCCTCACCCCTGACAAACCAAAGAGGAACAGGTGTAGTTGACTTTGGTGGAGCTACAGTGGCTGTTAACTGGACCACTACACCCGCCCCCTCACATATCCCCCCTCCGTTATTCAATCTAAGAGGCCAAACTCTTCAGAGGCCAGTCAGTGAGGAAAGGACAGGGATGAATGGAAAGTGGTGAAAACCATGCATGGGCAGAAGACGATATCCTCAACACATCCTGGATATCTGCTTGTCTGAGGGGGAGAGAGAGGAGAGTGTCTGGCAGAGAGATAGCTAGCCTAGCGAGAGAGCGAGATGGGGCCATGATTTGATTAATGACTGGGGCGTGATGTGCCTGAGCACTGATACATGACAGCCCCATGGAAAGAAGATCCATCAATGCAAATCCACCCGGGCCAGTCCAGCCAAGGCTCCCACCAGAGGTCAGCATGTCACCTGACCCGGCCTGCTCTCTCTATCACTCCCTCCCTAAATCTCCCTTCAGAGTTTACTTAGCTCCCCCTAACCCTCCATATCTACGTCTTTCCCTCCATGCGTTTCTACATCCCTTCCTCTCTCTACCTCTATCCTTCCATCCTCCTCTACATCCCTCTCTCCCTCCCGTTCTGAGCCAATTTGCATCCTCATCTAAACAGCGTCTCTCAGTTTCCCTCTCAGCCCTGTCACGGATATCTCGCTTTTGCTGCCCGATTTGCATCCGATGCACACAAGAAATGAGCTTGGCCGTTTCCGAGAAGAAACAAAAGTGTCTAGACTTTGCAGCTGTTGACAAATATTTTCATGTTGAATTTGAATTGTTTGCACGCGGACTTGGCTGTGAAAAAGCAAGTAGGGCAAAGAGGAGCACGGAGACAGACAGTCAGACAGAAAGCAGTGGATGCTCAGCTAGGGAATACTTTGATCTACACAGAGTGTACAAACATTAGGAACACCTGACAGGTTAAATAAAGATTTTCAAGGCTTGAGACAATGAAAACATGGATTGTGAATTGGAAAGACAAAAGATTGAAGTGTCTTTGAACGGGGTATGGTAGTAGGTGCCAGGTGCACCAGTTTGAGTGTGTCAAGAACTGCAACGCTGATGGGTTTTTCAAGCTCATCAGTTTCCTGTGTGTGTCAAGAATGGTCCACCACCCAAAAGGACATCCAGCCAACTTGACAACTGTGGGAGGCATTGGAGTCAACATGGCACAGCATCCCTGTGGAACGCTTTCCACACCTTGTTTGAATCCGTGACCCGAAAAAAATCGATGCTTTTCAGAGGGCAAAAGGGGGTGCAACTAAATTTTTGTAAGGTGTTCCTAATGTTTTTTAAACCTAATGTATACCGTTTTATACATTCATGCCTTTTTGCTTGTCCAAGTTTCCCAGGCATGTTAAAGTAAAGAGGGATGGGGGCACAGGAGGTAGGGATTAAGGTGAAGGAGAGGAAGGGGGGATGAGAGGAGAGAGGAACAATAGCTACTCTGCAGAGCTGAAGTTTTGTTGTCACGTCAAACCAGCCCTGCGATGGCAATTCCCCAAACTATCATTATTAAAATACTAACTCCCAGGGAAGGAAGGACAGAAGAAGGACAGAGACACAGAGAGAGAGACACAGAGAGAGAGACAGAGAGAGAGAGAGAGAGAGAGAAAGAAAGAAAGAGAGAAAGAAAGGAGTAGAAAGACAAAAAGGGAATCCCAGATGACAAAGTGAAAAGAAATTAGAAGAACCCTTATAAAACACAGATGCTGCAGAGAAAATAAACTTCACAAGATTTACTGTTTTCCAAAAGTATCACAAGACATTTGTGGAAAAGCCATCAGTGAGTCGCAGGTAAAGACAGAGCACCGGAGCAGGGCCACGGCTTCTCCCGTCACCATCCTTCTCAGTTTCCTCGCTTTTACAGTCTCTACCTGCCTGCTACGTTAAGGCTGCTATATAGGCGAGGGGAGGTCAAGCCAAACGGTGTGAAAATGGCCTTTCCACAAACCATCCATTTGTTTTAAGAGACGTAATTTGGGACACTCATGCGACCGTTAACAAAACTATACAGTGCATTCGTAAAGTATACAGAACCCTTCACTTTTTCCACAATGTTACGTTTGTGCCTTATCCTAAAATGGATTACATTATTTTTTTCCCTCATTAATCTACACACAATACCCCATAATGACAAAGCAAAAACAGGTATAGACATTTTTGAAAATATATTACAAATAAACAAATATCACACATAAGTATTCAGACCCTTTACTCAGTACTTTGTTGAAGCACCTTTGGCAGCGATTACAGCCTTGAGTGTTCTTGAGTATGACGCTACAAGCTTGGGGAGATCCTCTCAAGCTCTGGAAAGTTGGATGTGGAGCGTCTCTGCACGGCTGTTTTCAGGTCTCTGCAGACATGTTCGATCGGGTTCAAGTCCGGCCTCTGGCTGGGCCACTCAAGGACATTCAGAGACTTGTCGCGAAGCCACTCCTGCGTTGTCTTGGCTGTGCGCATAAGATCATTGTTCCGTTGGAAGGTGAACCTTTGCCCCAGTCTGAGGTCATGAGCGCTCTGGAGCAGGTTTTCATCAAGGATCTCTGTACTTTGCTCCATTTATCGTTCCCTCGATCCTGACTAGTCTCCCACTCCCTGCCACTGAAAAAGATCTTCACAACTTGATGCTGCCACCACCAGAGAAAGCAATACAAGAGAGTGGTGGAGGGAGAGAAAAAGCAATACGAGAGATTGTGGTGGAGGTTGAGATGGAGGGAACAAGAGAGCCATGGTAGAGGGTCTGGATGTGAATGTCTATCTGCAGGGCTGATCAATGGGCCTTGGCCCTCCACAGCTATGTGTCTGTGATCAACAGGACCAGGTAGGCAGTAACAGGATTATGTCCATGTAGTTCAGAGGTAACCAGCCAGGTCTACACAGCTCAGCATCAGAAGGAACCTCTCAAACATACATTACCAGTCAAAAGTTTGCTCGTGTTTCTTGGCCCAAGTCAGTCTCTTCTTATTGGTGTCCTTTAATAGTGGTTTCTTTGCAGCAATTTGACCACGAAGGCCTGATTCACACAGTCTTCTCTGAACAGTTGATGTTGAGATGTGTCTGTTACTTGAACTCTGAAGCATTTATTTGGGCTGCAATCTGAGGTGCAGTTAACTCTAATACACGTATCCTCTGCAGCAGAGATAACTCTGGGTCTTCCTTTCCTGTGGCAGATCTCATGAGAGCCAGTTTCTTCATAGCACTTGATGGTTTTTGTGACTGCATTTAAGAAAATGTCAGTGTTTTTCAAATTTGCCGTATTGACTGACCTTCATGTCTTAAAGTAATGATGCACTGTCGTTTCTCTTTGCTTATTTGAGCTGTTCTTGCCATAATATGGACTTTGTATTTTACTAAATAGGGCTGTCTTCTGTATACCATCCCTACCTTGTCACAACACAACTAATTGGCTCAAATGCATTAAGGAAAGAAATTCCCCAAAATAATTTTTGTTAATGTTAATTGATCATTTTACATTTTTGTTAACCTGTTAATTGATATGCATTCCAGTTGACTATCTCATGAAGGTGGTTGAGAGAATGCCAAGAGTGAGCAAATGTGTCAAGGCAAAGGGTGGCTACCTTGAAGATTCTCAAAAATAAAATAGATTTTGATTTGTTTAACACAATTTTTGGTTACTACATGATTCCATATTTGTTATTTCATAGTTTTGATGTCTTCACTATTATTCTGCAATGTAGAAAATAGTAAAAAATAAAGAAAAACCCTGGAATGAGTAAGTCTCCAAACTTGACTAGTACAGTACATACAGCTCAGAACTCACTTAACTACCAACGGCATCCTGCAGCACTGCTGACAGGGGAACTGAAAAGCTAGCACTTAACGGTGTGCGTGTGTCGGTGTGTGTGATTGTAAACAGAACGGTGATACACCCCCCAGGATGCCCCTCAGATGGAGGGAAGAACTCTCCCCGGAAAGGAACGGAACAGGGCCGGTCAGCCTGGCAGACACTCCCACATGACCCCTTAGCCAGCAGGGGAGGAAACAGTCTAGACCAGACACACTGTCCGGACCAGACACACACAGAGAGAGACAGTGGCAGAGAAAGAGGGAAAGAGAGAGCGAGAGAGAGAGGGAGAAAGAGCATGAGAGCCACAATAAGCAGTATATACCGTCAACAATCTTCATATGGTGATATTTGGGAGTAAATATCCTGGTTGTTCAGGTAACTTTACATTTCTAATTTAAAAAAAACCTAACTATTCCCTTCGTAATCAGCCCACAATGTCTTACACACGGCTGGCAAGAACATGCCTCCTTTAATCAAAGTTACCACTATTCAACCACATGTTCAACAGCTAGCTAATTAATCAACATCTTTAGAGGCCCACAGTTCTCTGTTCAGCTTCCAAACACAGCCCAAAGTAAAGACGGGTATTTTTGGAACTACTTTTAAATGTATTCGATAACTCATTCCAGTCTTTAAAATATCCTCGATTGAAATGGAGCATGGTAACTTTATCATTATCATCCAATAACAATGGTGGTTACATTTAAATAACTGGTAGCAACCTCAAGAGCACTTTCATCACTTATTTTCCCTCATATTTTAAAATGTAATTGCATACGCACAATAAAATTTAAAAAATACTCCAATAGTCAACAAATCTCTTGGTTTTATTTTGACATTTATTTTGGTTAAATAAAGGTAAAATTAAAAAAAAAAAAAAATTTAATTAAATAATGACAGAACTCATTCAAGCTCTAAATATATAAGGGTGATAAATCGTTGTGGCCTTAGTGGCCTGTGTTCTAGTGGAAGTGGCGGTACCGTAGCAAGGCTGCTTGGCTCTCTGTTGGCTCTCTGACAGGCCAGTGGCTCAGGTCATGAGAAGTGTCACCTTTTAATTTCCTCACCGTGGGGGGGGGGGGAAACAAACACAGATGGTGACACGTCTCAGCCGATCTCTGAACCTACGCTGCCCTATACAGAGACATCAGATGGGTTCACCAGAAGAGGAAAACACACAAACGCTAGTCTGATAGAGTGAGTTAAAGACAGTAGGCTACAGTACCACAACATCGAGGTTCAACAAACACTTAGCTAATGCAACTCACACTCAGGCTACAACAGGGAGTGAGAAACACACAGGGGCTTAGTAACTATAATGGAGGCCTGTCTTTTTCTATGAAGTAACCCAGAGTAACGAGACAAGGTAACAAGTTGAAAAAGTAAAAGCTGTTCTACTGAGAAATACAGTGGCATGTGTGTGTGGCACTACGGGTTGAAGCCACAGTATTTCTCTCAACCCATATAGAAGGATGAAAGAGTCTATTTACTTTATTACAAAATTATCAGCGAAATCCCAAGGATAAGGGGTTTAGTGGTTGGAGATTGAGCTATAAATCAATCTGGCACAGTGGTCTAAGGCACCGCATCGCAGTGCTAGAGGTGTCACTACAGCCGTGGGTTCAATCCCGGGCTGTATCACAACCGGCCGTTATTGGAGTCCCATAGGGCGGAGCACAATTGGCCCAGCGTCGTCCGGGTTTGGCCAGGGTAGGTCGTGATTGTAAATAAGAATTTGTTCTTAACGGACTTAACTAGTTTACTTTTTTTTAAATGAGTACCCACAACCAACCGCTGCAACAGTTACATATTCTTTCACCTTGTGTATTTTTGGTTCCCAGCAAACTAGAAAATACAGAGAGCAAGCACACATTTTTTACAGAGATACAGAGAGCACACGTCTTGTTCAATTGCTGTGTGGTTTTACTCAGAGATCTCCATTATTGACTCAACCAAAGGTAGGCAGCCGGCTGGGCCTCAAACTGCGAAGAGGAAAAACACACAACTACAGTAAGGCGCTGACCTGGCTGCCACACACACACGTACACACTTAATATTGACACTACTAAAATGATATGTAATGCTACAAGCTTATACTTCACACTTTTACTCATTTATATTTTCTAAACTGTTACCATTTATTTACTTTCAGGATTTGAACTTGCACATCCTCAGTTGTAGGTTAATGTAAATGTGGTATTTTTGGATTTGTCATTCTCAGAGGAAATGGTTACTCTCCAAATGTGACATTTCTTAAGTCAATAAACACAAGTGTGTTAACTTGAGAAACATAGAAACATAATACACCTTTTCAAAGCTCCCTATTTTAATTTAATTAACATCCCTTTCGGTCTCAGTGAGACAGCAAAATCATAAAACACCACTGACTGTGAATGTATTCAGATACATTAGGGGTCTAGGGGAAACATGTACATTGATAGCAACAAAACATAAATCCTCCTTTAGGGTCTCTTCAGTTCCACACAGTGTATAACGTCAGACAAAACCTGCCTAAGCAAAATAATATATTCATTACTGATTCTTCTCTTTAAACAACACTACAAGAAATCAAGGCAAATTCACACCGGTAAAAATATAAAATGAAAATGAAACACAAAACACAATTACTAAACTACCCAACATACTGTGTCTTTAAAGTGGAACTCATGAGGGGAATGTTTTTCAGTGGGAAGGAAGTGACCATTCATAAAAAGGAAGGCAGGAGGAATTACACAGCCGTCCCAGCCCATTCTGTTGGGCTAGATCCCTATCAAGGCAAAACTATGAGCCAGTCAAGCTTTACACGGCTTTTCATCGCTCTCTCAGCGGAGTGGAATAAGACCTGACTGGCATGAAAGAGCCAGGCCAGCTCTGTGCCAAGAGGAACTCTGAGAACACAGTGCCACAAAGAGGATAGCACCGGTACTACACACTGAGAGAAACCATGCGGATACACTGCAAGTCTGAAGTTGTAGATTCTTTTTTTTAAACATTTTTACATGTTATAATAAATTAAAAAGGAAGACTTATCAGTTATGTTTACGAACCGGAAAGATATCTAATCACATTTTATTTGTTACGTGTCATAGATAACAGGTGTCAAACTAACAGGGAAATGCTTACTTATGGGTCCTTTTTCAACAACGCAGAGTTAAAGATAAAAACGTGACAAAATATATAAAAAGTGACAAGGAATAAATACAGTGAATAAATAGTCAGTGCAAGAGCGTCAATACAGATAGTCCGGGTAGTGTTTTCATTAGCTATTTCAAATCAAAATGTTATTGGTCACATACACATATTTATCAGATGTTATTGCAGGTGTAGAGAAATGCTTGTGTTCCTAGCGCCAACAGTGCAGTATCTAGCAATACACAAATCTAAAAGGAAAATAATGGAATTAAGAAATATATTTTTTCACCTTTATTTAACCAGGTAGGCAAGTTGAGAACATGTTCACATTTACAATTGCGACCTGGCCAAGATAAAGCAAAGCAGTTTGACACATACAACGACACAGAGTTACACATGGAGTAAAACAAACATGCAGTCAATAATACAGTATAAACAAGTGTATATATACAATGTGAGCAAATGAGGTGAGATAAGGGAGGTAAAGGCAAAAAAAGGCCATGGTGGCAAAGTAAATACAATCTAGCAAGTAAAACACTGGAATGGTAGATTTGCAATGGAAGAATGTGCAAAGTATAAATAAAAATAATGGGGTGCAAAGGAGCAAAATAAATAAATAAATTAAATACAGTAGGGAAACAGGTAGTTGTTTGGGCTAAATTATAGGTGGGCTATGTACAGGTGCAGTAATCTGTGAGCTGCTCTGGCAGTTGGTGCGTAAAGCTAGTGAGGGAGATAAGTGTTTCCAGTTTCAGAGATTTTTGTAGTTCGTTCCAGTCATTGGCAGCAGAGAACTGGAAGGAGAGGCGGCCAAAGAAAGAATTGGTTTTGGGGGTGACTAGAGAGATATACCTGCTGGAGCGTGTGCTACAGGTGGGAGATGCTATGGTGACCAGCGAGCTGAGATAAGGGGGGACTTTCCCTAGCAGGGTCTTGTAGATGACATGGAGCCAGTGGGTTTGGCGACGAGTATGAAGCGAGGGCCAGCCAACGAGAGCGTACAGGTTGCAATGGTGGGTAGTATATGGGGCTTTGGTGACAAAACGGATGGCACTGTGATAGACTGCATCCAATTTGTTGAGTAGAGTATTGGAGGCTATTTTGTAAATGACATCGCCAAAGTCGAGGATTGGTAGGATGGTCAGTTTTACAAGGGTATGTTTGGCAGCATGAGTGAAGGATGCTTTGTTGCAAAATAGGAAGCTAATTCTAGATTTAACTTTGGATTGGAGATGTTTGATATGGGTCTGGAAGGAGAGTTTACAGTCTAACCAGACACCTAAGTATTTGTAGTTGTCCACGTATTCTAAGTCAGAGCCGTCCAGAGTAGTGATGTTGGACAGGCGGGTAGGTGCAGGTAGCAATCGGTTGAAGAGCATGCATTTAGTTTGACTTGTATTTAAGAGCAATTGGAGGCCACGGAAGGAGAGTTGTATGGCATTGAAGCTTGCCTGGAGGGTTGTTAACACAGTGTCCAAAGAAGGGCCAGAAGTCTCCAGAATGGTGTCGTCTGCGTAGAGGTGGATCAGAGACTCACCAGCAGCAAGAGCGACCTCATTGATGTATACAGAGAAGAGAGTCGGTCCAAGAATTGAACCCTGTGGCACTCCCATAGAGACTGCCAGAGGTCCGGACAGCAGACCTTCCGATTTGACACACTGAACTCTATCAGAGAAGTAGTTGGTGAACCAGGCGAGGAAATCATTTGAGAAACCAAGGCTGTCGAGTCTGCCGATGAGGATGTGGTGATTGACAGAGTCAAAAGCCTTGGCCAGATCAATGAATACGGCTGCACAGTAATGTTTCTTATCGATGTCGGTTAAGATATCGTTTAGGACCTTGAGCGTGGCTGAGGTGCACCCATGACCAGCTCTGAAACCAGATTGCATAGCAGAGAAGGTATGGACAGATTCGAAATGGTCGGTAATCTGTTTTTTTTTTACTTGGCTTTCGAAGACCTTAGAAAGGCATGGTAGGATAGATATAGGTCTGTAGCAGTTTGGGTCAAGAGTGCCCCCCCCCCCTTTGAAGAGGGGGATGACCGCAGCTGCTTTCCAATCTTTTTGAATCTCAGACAACACGAAAGAGAGGTTGAAGAGGCTAGTAATAGGGGTTGCAACAATTTTGGCAGATAATTTTAGAAAGAAAGGGTCCAGATGGACCGTGGAACTTGACACTATCAACCTGCTCCACTACAGCCCTGTCGATGTGAATGGGGCGTGCTTAGCCCTCTGTTTTCTGTCATCCCCGATCAGCTCCTTTGTCTTATTGACGTTGAGGAAGAGGTTGTTGTCCTGGCACCCCACGGCCAGGTCTCTGACCTCCTCTCCACAGGTTGCCTCAACGTCTTCGGTGACCCAGCCTACCACCGTTGTGTCATCTGCAAACCTAATGATGGTGTTGGAGTCGTGTGCAGCCACGCAGTTGTGGGTGAACGCGACAGGGCTGGTTTTCTTTTTGTAATCCGTGATTGTCTGTAGACCCTGCCACATACGTCTCGTGTTTGAGACATTGAATTGCGACTGCACTTTGTCTCTATACTGATACTTTGCTTGTTTGATTGCTTTACAGAGGGAATAACTACACTGTTTGTATTCGGCCATATTTCCACTCGCCTTGCAATGATTAAATGCGGTGGTACGTGCTTTCAGTTTTGCGCAAATGCTGCCATCAATCCACAGTTTCTGGTTAGGGAAGGTTTTAATAGTCACAGTGAGTACAACATCTCCTATGCACTCGCTCACCGAGTCAACGTATACGTCAATGTTATTATCTGAGGATACCCGGAACATATCCCAGTCCACGTGATCGAAGCAATCTTGACGTCTGGAATTCCGATTAGTCAGACCAGCGTTGGATAGACCTAAACACGGGCGCTTTCTGTTTCAGTTTCTGCCTATAGGAGGGGATCAACAAGATGGAGTCATGGTCAGATTTGCCAAAAGGAGGGCGGGGGAGGGCCTTGTATGCATCGCGGAAGTTAGAGTAGCAGTGGTCGAGTGTGTTACTTGCTTGTGTACTGCAATCGATATGCTGATAGAATTTAGGTAGCCTTGTTCTCAGATTAGCTTTGTTAAAATCCCCAGCTACAATAAATGCAGCCTCAGGATATATGGTTCCAGTTTGCATAAAGTCCAGTGAAGTTCCGTATTGGCCGTCTTGGTATCAGCTTGTTGGCGGATGCACACGGCTGTGACGATAACCGAGGATAGTTATCGTGTGAGATAATACGGTCGGCATTTGATTGTGACGAATTCTAGGTCAAGTGAACAAGAGGACTTGAGTTCCTGTATGTTGTTACAATTACACCATTAGTCATTAATCATGAAACATACACCCCAGCCCTTGTTCTTACCGGAGAGATGTTGATTCCTGTCGGTGCGATGCACTGAAAATCCTGTTGGCTGTATGGACTCCGACAACATGTCCCCAGTTACTCTGTGTCACAGAAACATGGCTATGTTACAATCCCAGATATCTCTTTGGAAAGCAACTCAACCTGATTTTGTCTACTTTGTTAACTAGGGACTGGACATTAGCTAGTAATATACTCGGAAGCGGTGGGTGGTGTGAGCGCATTCGAAGCCTCACTAGAAATCCACTCCGGCACCCTCTCCTCCGGCAGCGTTGTTTTGGGTTGGCCTCTAGAATCAGTTCAAATGCCCTGGGAGGTGCAGACAAAGGATCCGCTTTGGGTCGTATTCCTGGTCGTAGTGCTGTTTGTGCTGATAAGTTGACGTCTCTCTGATATCCAATAGTTCTTCCCGGTTGTATGAAATAGCACAATGATTTCTAGGCTAACAATGTAAATAATAATACATATAAAAAACTAAATACTGCACAGTGTCCTAAGGACTAGATGCAAAGCTGCCATCTCTATCGGCGCTATCTGGCAGGGATGATTCAGATGGTGAAATGTGCAGATAGTAGAAGCAACTGTATGACCTCCATCACTTATGGTGTAAACCACATCTTACTTCATCTATCACTTTACAACGTTTAAAATGTCACTATGCTGAGGTGACTGATATTCATCTCCAGTGTATGTGCCTGCCTTCCTGTGTGTGTGCGTGTGTGTTAGAGGTCATATAGGCCACTGGGGGAGCACAAAATCAAACTTCATGTTTTACGAACGGTGAAGAAAATCAGTGTGTCCTGCACTTCAAAGTGAGCGTTTAAAAATCTCTCATTTTAGAACCTCTCAGACAAGCCCTGGGTCAGAGGGTCAAGCCGTAAACGTGTCACGCCTCGCTAGCGTGACGTTAGTTAGTTTCCAACCACTCCGAGGTAATGCCTGTATCCAAAAATGGCACACTTTTCCGTTTATAGTGCACTACTTCTGACCAGGGCCCATAGGGCTAGGGATCTGGTCAAAAGTAATGCACTATAAAGAGAAAAGGGTGCCATTTGGGACACACAGCAAATTACATCATCGTACGACCGGCGTCCGTTACACGCCGACAGTGTTTTGGCCGGAGGACGATGACTAACAGAAAAGGGTGTTGTGAAGGATTAAAGAACCCTGAAAATCCAAACAAGCTCTGTGTTGGCTTGTAATAGCACAGAGGAAGTAACTATTTTCAACAGTGAATTAACAGTTTCCCCTTGAACCTTGTTTTGCCCTGCGCTGCGGCCTCAATGTGGGCCAGAAACCAGATGACTAGTTGACTGTTGGATCCACAATGAACCACCAAGCCAGCTATACAGGCCACCAGGAGAAATCAGCATCCCCACTAACAGACGAACAGTCAAGTGTTGATGTTTCATGACTTGGACTGTTTGCCCCCAGCTGCAAACACATGGGCGCATGCACAAACACATACACACACACACACACAGACGTGAGGGGACACACACACACTCAATGAACCAGGGGAGTGGACACACACACACACACACAGACGTGAGGGGACACACACACACTCAATGAACCAGGGGAGTGGACACACACTTCACTAACCTCTATTATCTATATTTTTCTGCATTTTGCTCCTGTTGAATGGAATAGTAGTGGATTCAGTACAGCAGAACCTATCCTTCAACTCCAGGAGTGTTAGGACTGAAATGTGTCTGACATTGACAGAAGCACAGCAGAGTGAGGCCATTCTTGTCTAGAGTCAGACACTGACCCCAAATCAACCAGACTCAATGACCACAGACAACTAGTCTACTAAAACCATACACACACCAGTTTAAAACAAACACATTGTTTTACAGTAAATTAAACATCTACTCCAACAATCAAATATGTACAGTATCATTGATGTCTAAGCATTTGAGCAACAGAGCACTCGTGAGCTACTTTAGAAACTATGTCTAAAGCTAAGCTATAAGACTGATGTGCGAATAGAAGTTTACAACAATTGTCAAACAGTCCTACACATTGTTACATGGACATTATTAGGGACAAAGTTAGGGACAATAAAATTAGGGACATTAGTTTAAAAAAATCTTATTTTATTCTCCCTATCTTGCCTAGTTAAATAAAGGTTAAATAAAAATAAATAAAACAATGGGTGCACTGAATTAGAGCTCTGATCCCTGACCCGAGACAGTTATACATGGGGTTAGAGCCGGGTTGGGCCTGCTTTTCATCAATAACTAAGGCACGGGCAGGGCTCAGGTATCACTAAATTGATCACTAATATTTTGAAGCTCAGCCATTTGCTCGTGCTCTGCTGAGCAGTACAGTCATATCTGACTAGGATCATAACACGGTGTCAGAAATACTTCAACCTCATCAAATAAAAGAGAGATTATTTTAAAGAAAATAATTATGTTCCTTGAGTTTTTGGGATTCGGGCAGGGCCAGGCTTTAAATTCAGAAGAAGCAAATTGGGCCTGGGTAGGGCCTGAACGTTGCGGGCATGAGTAGGGCTCGGGCTTAAAATTCATGCCAATGCAGGGTGTCATGTAAAAATCTTCCCAGCGTGAAATAGTTTCCAATCGTTCTGATTGTGGCGTCATGTTGTAATATTTCTCACAGCGTGAAAATGTTCCCACAAACTCAGCCATCCACATAAAGCGATGCACGTGCAATTAATCAAGCTGGGAGAAATATTACAGTATGACCTCACAAACAACACAAATCAGAATGATTGGAAACTATTTCACACTGGGAAGATGTTTTACATGACACAGGGCTCTTAATTGAATACACATCAGGTCATCCATTCCTCTGAGGATCCACTGGCAAAGGTCAAAGGTCAAGGGTTAAAACAGGACTTAAGGAGAATAAAAAGCAGGATTCCATATTTAAACAGAGATTGAGGGAGAGAAAAAAGCCCAATTGTAGCCTTCTATTTTTAAAGTGGCCTGGCAGCTCTGAAGGATGTGTACTTTTCCTAGTTCCTTCCCCAAAATCAATGTGTTGTCACAGGGGACAATCAGAGGGCAGCTGTTGTGGCTAGCCTGACTGATTCATTACCCATGTTTCTGACGCCCAGATTCAAGACCAAGAAACAACCTGTTCACAAAACAGACAGAACACAAGCAAAGTTTTTTGGGGTCCGCGCAAACAGGATGAATAATCTAGCCTCATCACTCGGAAACAGACTAAAATGACAAGATCGGCGTTGCAAAGCAACACAACAGGATGCTGCCAAATCATTCTGAAACTCATGCAACAAACTTCAGACTGATGGGAAAACAGTTACAGGCAAGGTCACAGTCAAAATGCAAGCCAAGATCTACCGCTCAGATTTGGACTTAAACATTGACTTAAAAAACGTAAGCCAACATTAAACAAGTAAAAATAGTTATGTAGCATTTAGGTCTGTGCAGTAGGCTATAGGCCCAATACATTATATCACTGCAACTCATGTGAAACTCATGCACCGATTAATTTCGTTACTCCTATGACCAGAGAAATAGTCCTCGGTATTAAGACAAGCTGCTAATAATAACGCAAGCTTATGGGAACACTTGGATACAGTCATTCATTACAGCTTCAGTGCTGGTTGTAGAGTGAGTGGAAGTAGAGAGAATATGCATTTTATGGCTTATAAAAGTGTTGAAAAATATATTGACAGAGCAGACGTCATGATCTCCCCCCACACACACAAACAGACTGCAAGGAAATGACACACACACACACCATGCAAAGAAAACCCAGCCCCCAGAGTCCTGGCTAACTTTATCACAGCCTCCCGAGGTCAATAAAAATGAACAGATACGCTATAAATAACGAAGTCGTGAAAACCGATTGCTCAAACAGTAGTATTTTTGTCTTTCTTCACGCTGTAACATTTATATAGCCATCTGCCACCCCTTGGGGGGCAGCATGCACGTGCACATGTACACATTCACAGGTATCAGTGAAGAGACTGATGCCTAATTGTTGACAGGAGTGATTTGTGAGTCTCTTGCTTCTCTCTCCCTCCAATGCTGCTACAAGAGCTAAACTCTCTCTTTTTCTTCCTCTGTCCCTCCTCTTTCTCCTTCCTCTCTTTCCATCTCCTTCTCTCCACTTTATCTCTCTAGATCCTGCACGAGACAAGTGGTGGCAGTACATTCCTTGGGCTTGACGTCACTCTGGCTTGAACGTCCTTCTAACATTGTTTAAGTGATCTGCCAGTGGTCATTAATACAGAGGCTGAGGGAGAGAAGCCACACAAACAGAGTAGTGGGAAGGTGAGTAGGACTCGTGAGTAGGACTAGAGGACCAAAGGGTGAGGTTCTGGGGCTGGCAACAGGCTAGGAAGGGAGAGGGGAATTCAGGGCACCACGGCTGGAGAGAGTGGGAGAGAGGGGAGAGATGGATGCCTGAAGCCCTGACAGTGAGAGGCAGGAAGGGAGGGCAAACTGAGTAGTTCTGCAAACAGCATCGACCCTGAACTGTGATTTTTCTCTGTGAACTTGCTGATGAGTATATGTCGACAGGTGTGTGTTTGCGTATGAGTGGGTGTGTGTGCCAGCCAGGCGGCTCTAGGGGTGTTTGACCAACAGGACCAAGGCTGTAACAGACAGGTCATAGTCCCCAGCAGAACAAGGTCTACTCAGGTGACAGCCAGTCAGCGGTTGTTGTCACTTACTGGAAGTGGAGCCGCCACTGTCTGAAGAGCTGTGTGCTGCCACACCCAACATCAGCTATAGCCACACGTTGAGTATTGTGAGGTTTTATATACTGTGTAATAGTAAGCGCATGAGGGAGATGTTGCTCTGTGCGTGTGCATCTGTGTGCCCTCTATCCTTACCGTGTAGTGGGGACCCCGAGGGGCTGCTGGAGAGCCCGGGGATGGGGCTGCATCTCCCTCCTCCAGCCTGCTTGCTGTTCAGTTCATTCTCTATCTCCTCAAGCCCTGCACTCTTCTGGAAGCGAGACATGCGGTTGACCACGCGGGGGGACATGTGTGTGCGGGCGCAGGGCGCGCCACCATAGGGGTTGATGGGAAAGACGTGGGAGGTGCCACGCAGTGTGCTGATCACCACCCAGCGACTGTCCTGGCTGAAACAGATGTCCTGGACCTGGGGAAGGAGAGGCGGGGGGGAGGTGGAGAGAGAGAGGGAAGGTGGAGAGATAGCGTTTTAGATAGAGAATGCTGATCAGCTAGTCATACAGTGACAGTAACACAATGTATAAGTAGTAAGGCTGTTGACCATAGAGCAAAAAATTGCATTTCCCCATACAAAACCTTAACGTTCTCAAATAGATGTTGAAATGACCAGTGAACAGAAAATATAAGATGGGTTGTTAAGGGTTTGGTGGTAATGTATTTTTAAGCCTTTGGTAAAGACAGCCCAACAGTTTGTCTGTCTGCAGGAAGACAATGAAGATCTTTCTCTCAGTCTGTGGCCTCTAGAGCTACACACACAGCCTGCTCACAGAGGACACACTCCAGCAGATAGGTGTGTAGATGCTATATCAGACATGCTACAGAGACAAGAGACCGAGATAGAGAGACAGAGAGAGATGGAAAGCTGGAAAGAGGAAGACAGAGGTAGAGAGGGACAGACAGTATCCATCATCAGAAAAAAGATATGGTGTATATCTTCCACTGTGAGCGCTGTCTACCTGTGTGTTTCATCTGTGGCCTTGGCACAGGTTGGCTGGGTAATTGTCCTCAGCAATGACAGTTAATGAGGCATCCTGCACATACCAGACACAAACCAGTTCCTATAAAAAGCTAAGGATGGAGGGGTAGTTTCACCTGAGCTCTGCCTAGATGGGGAGGGGTTACATTCTTGATCTGGATAATATTGTCCTCTCCTCATATTTTGTAGGAGACAAACTCTCCAACAACAGTAGAAGTAGGGTGAAGTCTCTCAGACCAGAAGTGTGTATGGGTGAGATGAGCAGACTTGTTGTGGTAGAGAGGAGTCACAGTGGAGATGATGTCACACACAGACAGAAGTGTTCAAAGTGTCTCGTCTCTATCAGTAACACTGATAAGTCAGATTAGAGCTACTGTCACTTAGCAGGAACTACAATGGAATGACAGGAATCCTGAGAGAGAGATTATCTGCAAATACTTAAACTATTTGCACATATGACATTTGAAATGTCTTTAGTCTTCTGGAACTTTTATGAGTGTAATGTTTACTGTTCATTTTGATTGTTTATTTCCCTTTTGTTTATTATCTACTTCACTTGCTTTGTCATGTGTTGGTATATGTTGGCGGCAGGTAGGCTAGTGGTTAGAGCGTTGGACAAGTAACTGAAAGGTTGCAAGATTAAATCCCCAAGCCAACGAGGTAAAAATCTGTCGTTCTGCCCCTGAACAAGGCAGTTAACCCACTGTTCCTAGGCCGTCATTGAAAATAAGAATTTGTTCTTAACTGACTTGCCGTTAAATTAAAGGTAAAATAAAGTATATGTTTCCCATGCCAATAAAGCCCTGAAATTGAATGGAATTGAATTGTGAGAGAGAGAAAAGTTGGAAGGAACAACCCCCAAAAGAGGGGAAAAGTTGCAGAAAACAATGGAAAGCTAAAAACAAAACAGACACCCAGAGCAAGAAGAAAAGTGACCAGAAAAAAAACACCCTGACCTGCCTGGTCATTGAGTGTACTCCAGTTTAAACTAGTTTCAAACCTCCTAGCGCCCTATTACTGAGAAACGCTCCTGTTGCTATCAGAGCCATGCCTGTTTACCTGGGCTGACTCTGGGTCAGTGTTGGGAGTGTGTTTGGTGAGCGAGCCCAGCCCAGTCAGTCAGCCCAGCCAGATAAGAGCTGTGTCCACCCACCTGGCTACAGCACCATTATCACTTACGGCCTTGTTTGCTATGTAGGAGATAACCTCTGTGCCCAACAGCCTGCTCTCTCTCTCTCTGCTGCAATCTCTACAGTGTTTACAACAGCAGGATCAAAGCTAGTAACACACAGCCAGGCAGCAGGACCTGCCGTTATAAGTCACACATTAACCAGCCCATTACAATCATCTAGACGCCAAACCTGTGTGTGTGTGTGTGTGTGTGTGTGTGTGTGTGTGTGGAGGAGTTTGCGTGGGCGTGTGTATGTATGTGTGTTCGCGCGGAAGTTTCGAAGCAAAGCTTAGTGCTCTGGTCCAAACATGACACTAGCTGGACAGGCAGCTAGGACCCAAGCTCTCCACAGATAAATATTAGTTCTGCTAAAGCAAATAGAACATCACAAGTTACCAACTAAACACACTTCTGGCCCCGGAACGGCTGCTAAGCTAAACATATGAGAGTACATTAACAAGAGAAGAAATATCCATAGAAAGACTAAATGGGGCAAAAATACCAACAAAAATACAAGTATCCAACACACCAATAGACCTACATATGAAATAGTTTAACCTCCAAACTCCACTGAGCACCTGTGATACTGGAGTCATGGCCCGACTGGAGAGAACACACTAGGGTAACTAGTGTGGGGGACTAATCCTACAACTCGGATTGCCTGAAGTGCTGCTTCTGCTTCTGTGATTCTATATAACAGGCCTGCATGCTGAAGAGGGAGAATACAGGATGCTGCGACCCTTGACTTGGGTCCAATAAATCTCCTTACACGCCACTGAGACTGTCCATGTGTGCATGCGTGTGAGTGACGGAATGTGTGTGCGCCATAAGCGAGGCCTCAGCTGACATAGTGGCAGCAGCAGCGTGCCACAACTTCAGAGGGAGAGCTTAAAATGGTGGCCATTCCTCAAATGAGGCTCTGCACAACCTCACAATGCGATTAGTCGGGAAGAGGGGAGGAAAGTGTCATGTCAAAAGGGGCTCATCCCTCCTAACATCTCACGATATTAGATTTTCACCAGAGAGAGAGAGAGAAAGCACTGTTAGCTAGGGACAAGAAGAATAAATTGCAGCCGCCTTTATTGAATGAGGCATAGTGAATGTTGTTTGAAACTCGCCATGCCCTATTTGTCTTACAAATTGTCTCAGCTTTTGAAAATGTGTTTGCTTTGGACGGGGATGAATTGATTGGCTGGAAGGCTGTGATTCCACAGCTGTGAGGAATCTGGTGCTGCAGTCAAGTGAGAGGCAATGAGGCCTTGCTTGTTTCTAAATCATCCTTCACATCATTTACAGAGCTCCCTGGGTCACACCGCACCCTGTTCGGGTTCTTATCCACTCACACGCAAGCAAGCAAGCATGCATGCACACAAAACACTCAACTCACATCATCTAGCCTAATAGTGTTTTATCCTTTCTAACAATGTCATGAGGAAATTACGTTTGAGCTTTAGTGGTCACACACACGTGACTCGTTTCCAGAAACTAGGTGTAAATTGTTAAAATTACTAGCCTAGTTGGTTTAGAAAGGGAGAAAGCCAGGAACCTTCCCGCTAGCCATGATTGGCTGTGATAATGGATGGGCTGGACATGCCAAGAGATGACTTCGGATTGGTCTGCCATGTAGCATGCTTCTGCCTATAACATTGGGCTGCTCAGTATGTGTAGGTAATCCTTTCTAAGGCAGCGTTTTTGAAAGATATCATGAAGAACTGTGTTGCACTCCACAACGTTAGCTGGCTGGCTCGCTAGCTAACGTGTATGATCTGTGTAATAATATTATTCGTATCTCAGAGCCATTTGCATTGCAAGTTATAGCCTAACGTTGGCTAGCTAGGTAACATTGAACCTAGTTGGTTAGCTACCTGCAGATTCATGCAGGGTAGTAACGTTATGAGTTGGGATTATGGTTCATTGTTTACCTAGCTAGCTACATGTCTTAACGAAATACCCCACTATGCAAGTAACCATTTCACTGTACTGTTTACACCTTCTGTATCCTGTGCACTCTCACACTTAAGCTATTTTCTGTCATTCTGTAATTAGTGTGCCATTAACGTTTAAATAATTGTGTTTTGAGTTTATTTTCCTGTAATAATGAATAAAAATATGCTTAAGTAATATGATATGGTCATTATTTGAACTTCGGTTCTAGCTTGTTGGCTAGCTAGCTACCATTAAGTTAGCTAGCTAGCCAACAAGCTCGAACCGAACCAAAACATGGTTTAGAAAGATGCTTTCAGTTGCCTGGTACGCTAGATTGAGATATACTAAATACATTTTTCAATGAATGGGTTTGTTGGTGCTAAAACACACCAGTTATGCTATTTTGGACCACCAGGCTGTTGATGTCATGCATGTGAATCCTTAAAGTGATGGGTGAGGCTAAGACTTAAGAGGGTGTGAATGATGCTGAATGGGTGTAGACAAAGAAGAGCTTTCCACTAAGTGTACCAAAATATTCAAGGGCAATTTTCTGGAAAGTGGGGTAACAAGTTTAACAAACTCTGAGTCTCTACTTTTATCCAATCTAAAAAATAAAAAACATTTTACTACACAAGACCAAGTCTAGCCGGTCGGTCACATGCACACCGTTTCCCCTGTGCACTACTGGAACCAGTGAGGCTATGCTACAGATCTGTGTCTGATCAGAGCCATAAAAACTACTCTTCCTTTCAGCTGTACAGTCTGATGAAGCCCAGTGTTGTCTATTTGACAGTGTTTAGACACAACACAGGCAGACATACAGTACAGAGGATCAAAGGCTTGGTTTAGATGCTATTGCCAGAGCGCACTCAGTAAACAGCTAGGGGTGGATCTGTTCAGAAACCATCTCAATGTTAAATTACAAAAACGTTTATTATTTACAGGGGATAACTATGCCAAAATCAAACGATTTCAGAGCTGTCAGTGAGTGCATGATGAATATTAGGTGTGTATACACAGTAGGTGTGTGTGTGTTACCTTGGCCTCAGTCTCTCCGCGGTGCAGTGTGTATAGGTGGTGGACAGCACACTGGTTGGAGGCCCAGGGGTGTGTGAGGACATGGAACACATGGAAGTCATGGCCCAGGGTGTCTGCAGTCACCAGCAGCATACCTGGAGACAGAGCCACAACATGGACTTTAACACACACACACACACTGTAATACATAACCATTGGTAGAGCACTATTCTTCATATCCAATAGTTATTTCAGGAGGATTTAGTATATTGCGCATAACAGTTTAATTTCCAACAGTCATAAACCCAGTATGAAATATTTCAGAATATTATCCAGACCAGTACTGTACTGGCCAATACAGAGATTAAATGTTCTGTAGAAATCACATATTTATTAGTACGCATACAAAGCAATAGAATAGAAACCTTTCAGTCAAAAACTGGGCATATGTATTTAGTTGTTAATGAAACGTTTGAACCACGTAGAACCCGACAACTCCTTCAAAATGGGACATATACAATGGGGCAAAAAAAGTATTTAGTCAGCCACCAATTGTGCAAGTTCTCCCACTTAAAAAGATGAGAGAGGCCTGTAATTTTCATCATAGGTACACTTCAACTATGACAGACAAAATGAGGGAAAGAAATCCAGAAAATCACATTGTAAGAATTTTTATGAATTTATTTGCAAATTATGGTGGAAAATAAGTATTTGGTCAATAACAAAAGTTTCTCAATACTTTGTTATATACCCTTTGTTGGCAATGACAGAGGTCAAACGTTTTCTGTAAGTCTTCACACACTGTTGCTGGTATTTTGGCCCATTCCTCCATGTAGATCTCCTCTAGAGCAGTGATGTTTTGGGGCTGTTGCTGGGCAACACGGACTGGGCAACAACTCCCTCCAAATATTTTCTATGGGGTTGAGATCTGGAGACTGGCTAGGCCACTCCAGGACCTTGAAATGCTTCTTATGAAGCCACTCCTTCGTTGCCTGGGCGGTGTGTTTGGGATCATTGTCATGCTGAAAGACCCAGCCACGTTTCATCTTCAATGCCCTTGCTGATGGAAGGAGGTTTTCACTCAAAATCTCACGATACATGGCCCCATTCATTCCTTCCTTTACACGGATCAGTCGTCCTGGTCCCTTTGCAGAAAAACAGCCACAAAGCATGATGTTTCCACCACCATGCTTCACAGTAGGTATGGTGTTCTTTGGATGCAACTCAGTATTCTTTGTCCACCAAACACGACGAGTTGAGTTTTTACCAAAAAGTTTTATTTTGGTTTCATCTAACCATATGACATTCTCCCCATCTTCTTCTGGAACATCCAAATGCTCTCTAGCAAACTTCAGACGGGCCTGGACATGTACTGGCTTAAGCAGGGGACACGTCTGGCACTGCAGAATTTGAGTCCCTGGCGGCGTAGTGTGTTACTGATGGTAGGCTTTGTTACTTTGGTCTCAGCTCTCTGCAGGTCATTTACTAGGTCCCCCCGTGTGGTTCTGGGATTTTTGCTCACCGTTCTTGTGATCATTTTGACCCCACGGGGTGAGACCTTGCGTGGAGCCCCAGATCGAGGGAGATTATCAGTGGTCTTGTATGTCTTCCATTTCCTAATAATTTCTCCCACAGTTGATTTCTTCAAACCAAGCTGCTTACCTATTGCAGATTCAGTCTTCCCAGCCTGGTGCAGGTCTACAATTTTGTTTCTGGTGTCCTTTGACAGCTCATTGGTCTTGGCCATAGTGGAGTTTGGAGTGTGACTGTTTGAGGTGTCTTTTATACTGATAACAAATTCAAACAGGTGCCATTAATACAGGTAACAAGTGGAGGACAGAGGAGCTTCTTAAAGAAGAAGTTACACATCTGTGAGAGCCAGAAATCTTGCTTGTTTGCAGGTGACCAAATACTTATTTTCCACCATCATTTGCAAATTAAAACTCCTATAATGTAATTTTCTGGATTTCTTTTTCTCATTTTGTCTGTCATAGTTGAAGTGTACCTATGATGAAAATTACAGACCTCTCATCTTTTTAAGTGGGAGAACTTGCACAATTGGTGGCTGACTAAATTATTTTTTGCCCCACTGTACGTGCCACCATGCTGGTACAAACAAACAAACCACCCTATTAAAAATACAGACCAGATATCGTTGGTCACTGTTGGAAAACGCTTGCTTATACCCCACATTATAATTTGTTCTCCAGTCACAACCATAGCCTTATAACTATGTCTTTTTCGAGGGACTGGGAGGAGTGTGTGTCCGTGTCCTAACACACAACCACAGCCCAGTTCATGTGTAACCTCCGATGACAGGTCCATTCATTTCTAGACGTTTTATTTGAAGTTTGTCAAACTGCAGAAAGTATGTCTTTACTGTAAACAACACACTCAACAAACCACACCAGAACAAGTCCAGAACCCAGGCAGCACAGGACAGAGCCTTCACATTTCTACCAAAAACATAAAAGTGCAATAACTCAAAATGTTAGCCCTTCAGCAGAAACTAAAAAGTGTGTGATCTGAGAAATTGTGCTGAATGTTTTACTTCTAAGCCTCCAAATCCGAAGCCTCCCAACCATAATTCAACAGGAGAATAATTTGTGATTTTCCTTCGCTGGACATTTTCTGCGGAGGTTGAAATAAGTTTGTAATTAGTAGGCCGTCTTTATTGGGTGGTAAAAGAGGAGGATGGAAGGGGACGAGATTAAAATAATCCAGTGACAGATGCAAGAGGGATGAAGAAGAAAAAGGAGTGTCGACTAGATGCGCTCACACACACTGCTTTTAGACCTCACAGATTGCTTCCCAAATGGCATCCTATTTCCTATAAAGTGCCCAACTTTGACTAGGGCCCAGTGAATAGGGTGCCATTCAGGACGGAGCCAGTTTCCACCTTTGTCCAAAGGCAGCCATGTAATAGGGCAAGGTACAGAGGTGAGGAGAAGGGACACATTAACAGTGTTGGGAGTCGAAGAGAAGGGGTAAAGTGGGGGATATTGGAAGGAAAGAAAAAACAGAAAACCAGAGCAGGCAAGGCATTAGACGGTGGTTTAGCTATTTATGCTGTATCAAAACTAAAGACCAAACCAAACCTGGAAGCGCAGGGCCTTGGGTCTTAGCATAAACTAAACCCACGCCCCAAATGAGGTGCCAAGCCACAAGAACCCTTTGCGTCAACTGGGAATACATGGAAAAGAAGGGCCTTCTAATTATAGAGTCTGGAAACGGAAGTGAAGGGTGATTAGGAGTTAAGGCGCTGTGCTCTGTTTATCTGGGAGCTTCCTCTCTCCCTCACCCAGCCACCCTCTTCTCCCTCCTTTCTTCTTCTGCCTCCATGGCCCAAGCCGCCCAGCGCGTCACCCTCCCTCCCTCCCTCCCTGGCTGGCTCGCCACAGGCTTTGACAAATGAGGCTTGGAGAGGCTGGCCAGGACATGACTTCTTGCTGATGGTACACTCTGTACACTCGGCCGGTGTGGAAGCGCCCAGGGTTGGGGCTTTTGTGGCCTTGTTGAAATACAGGCCCTCGCCGAGAGGCGTCAGTCGGTTAGGCCGCGGGAAGCCCAAATTAAAAAGCAGTGTTCCTCGTCGGCGGTGTGAGAGCAGCCTGCTGCCGCTGGAAACCGGAATCTGTTGGAGCTCCGTCTGACACTCCTATTTATAAACACCTCAACCTCCCCATTCTCTGGGCATCAGTGTTATTTACAACATTCTGTATGAAAACGGGCTGCCTGTCCTGGCACACAAACACACAGCAACTGGTCGGAGAGAAACCTCTAACTTGCCATGTGTATGAGACGTGCGTCTGCGTGGAAGGGCGCTGCCTGGCTGCGAGTGAGCGCGTTATAAAAGAAGGACTGTTCCTCAAAACCTATCGTATTGTTTTGCTGCAGCCTTTCTGTCACGTCACAAAAAAGTAGAAACAGAAAACATCTGCTCAATCCCATTAATAGTACAAGGACGTTTCATTTCCAAAGTGGCTGGGGCTCTTTTTTCTGGACAAAAGCAGATGAGGAGAGAGACGGAGGGCAGTCAGTGATGAATTCTCCCACTTGGCAGCACAAAGGGCTGCAACAAAACTAGTTCCCTCTCTAATTAACAACACTTGGCTCCAGAACCTTTGAAAACAGGGAAATGTCAAATTATAACCATGTGGAGCTAGAAAATGTTAAGAAGAGAGAGGACACTGGGGAATCGGGTCTGGTCTGCTCTGTGTAGGAGATGAATACACTTCTGAGCAAATGAGCAAAACACTCAAATGAGAGAGTATGCATCATATGGAGTCTTTGTCTTCAGGGCTGGCTGTGGGGCTGGTTATGAGAGACGGCCAGGCAGTGTGTGTGTACGTGTGTGTGCATTTGTCTGTGTATGTGTGTATTTGTGTGTGACTAAGTATGTGTGTGGTGTGTCAGTTAATGACTGTGTATGGGTTTGTCAGTGTATGTGTGTACTGTGTGCCTGTGTGTGGCGGTTTCTCTCGGCTGCGTCCGTGCTGGGCTTTTCAAGGTGTTTATGATAGCGGTGGAAAACACACAGGGGCGCAGTTAAAACTAAAGTGGGCCCCGGCATGACAGACTGACATCAAAGCTGCACACTCAGACCAGACCGGCCAGAACTCACTGGGTCCTGAGGCCAGCCTCCCTACAGCCCTCCCTCCATTTCTGTCTCTACCTCTCCCTCACCGGCCCACATCAAGATAACCAGGATAGGGGGTGGAGGGGGATGGGAGGCTAATACTCACCCAAAGGGTCACCATGCGGTCAATAAGTTGTCAATGTTTTACAGGCGAAAAGTGAAATCTTCTGAAGCTTAACCTGTTCAATTCCATCATAGTCAATTGGGCCCTTTTTTAATGAACTCTTTCACTGAGCCTGTTGCTGTTCATGTTGTATTGAGTGGCACAGGGCTTGGCATCGTGACTGGGCTATGAATCACACTAAAGCTCGATGGAGGGATAGTGGCATGAAGGAAAAAAGGGATTGGCTGAGTGTCTCCAAATGAAACGCCGTCTCTGCCCTCCGTGACCACTGGGATGACCAGTGCAGATTCCATCAGGCTGACGGGAAAGGTGGAGGGAGGAACATGGTGAGAGAGCTGGCTCTCACCACCACCGGGAATGCCTTATAGTATTATGTAGTCGGGTAAGGAGCTTTATTTGTGTTGGGTACTAGGAAGGGGTATTGTCTGTGTTCCAAATGTACCCTATTCCTAACATAGTGCACTACGTTTGACCAGAGCCCAGGGAATGAAATTGGAAAAATATAATTTTGCAAAAGACTTGAGAGGGTATCGCCTGCAGAGTTTAAAGCTCTGACAGAAGATACTATTTGTTGACCATTGTGATGGTTTTTAATGTAGCTATTGTATAGTGCTCGTGTGGACTACTTCCTGCCGACCTCTTGCAAGGTCCCCCTGGCAAAAGGTTTCTAACCTCAAGGTTCCGTTCCTGGGTAAATAAAGGTAAAATAAATAGTGCACTATCCAGGCTGTATCACAACAGGCTGTGACTGGGAGTCCGTGTGTGACTGTGAGTCCGTGTGTGACTGGGAGGACGGAGCACGATTGGCCCAGCGTCGTCCAGGTTTGGCCGGGGTAGGCGTCATTGTAAATAATAATTTGTTCTTAACTGACTTGCCTAGTTAAATAAAGGTTTAATAAAAATAGGGAATAGGGTGCCATTTGAGATGCTCCCATAGAGCACAGAGTCGACCAGAGGAGATGAGACCAGAGCATGGCACAGTGCGACACTGCTGTGGCCGCTCTGACTTGGACTGGTTTCTCCAACACTCTTAACTCCATAAACCACATCCATAATCCAACCAATAGGCGGAGGAGGGAGGGAGAGATGGAAGGAGAAAGAGAGAGAGGAAAATAGTTATGGTTCATTTGATCTACAGTGGAGTGAAACAGAGGAGTGTGTTTCTTTCTGCTTCCCAGCCAGACCACCAGCGAGCTGTGCAGCTTTCCCTCTCTCTCAGAAAGATTGAAAATGGCTGACTAACCATCGCCAACAGGCTGCAATTAGCTTAATATTAAGATAGTTGACTCTTTCTTCCTGTTCTTTACAAGGTGAAACCTGCCACTTTCAAGTCACACCGACTCACAGAGGGAGGAGTGTGCCGCCTGCGGTCAAGTTCATGAAGCGTGGCGGGGGCAGAAGTGAGATGTTGGAGTTAGCCAGCGTACCAAATGGAACCTAACTCCCTATATAGTGCACTTCTTTTGACCATGATTTTGGTCAAAAGTAGTGCACTATGTAGGGAATAATGTGCTATTTGAGCCAAATACGTATACCGTCAGACCACTCTGTTCAACTAAAAGAACTCAAACTAGCGCCACAATTATGGAATGCTTGCCTATCACATATCACACTACTCCACAAATGAAGAGACGTTAGCGCCTTCTGTTAGTGTGCTGAATGCACTGCAAATTCAATCATTCTCAATCCATCGTCAGCGCATGGAACATTTACATCTCTGTACTTCCCTTCTCCAGCCTCAATGAAACGTTTGCACCTTCTTTCTACAACAAACACGAAACGTTCCTAAATCCATCATGACTAAACCTCACTTCATGGTTCATTAATAAGCCTATGGGCCCTGGTCTAAAGTGGTGCACTATATAGGGAATAGGGTGTCATTTGGGGGACACACTTATTATTTTAATCCTGCCTCTCTCATGGTTTGGGTCATAACAGGCAGACAGATAAAACACATTCTCCCAGCAGCTAAGAGCAGGCAATAACAGCAGCCTTTTGTTGTCATGTTAAAAGCCCCAAAGGAATTGGTCAGACTCTGCAGATAAAGATAGGGGGACTGTGGAGGGAGGGAAGGACAGAGTACTGATGAGAAGCTTTAATCAGTTTCTCTGCAAACAGACAGCAGGCTGTAATCTCTAACCTCCATTTAAATGTTGTCTTATTTCTCAGAGTGTTTCTGTTAACTAATGAATCCCCTCAAACATTCGCTACCGCAGATAAGGTGTCACGCTGGTCTGTAATGCCTGCCGGTGACGGAAGGGGGTTTGGAAGGAAGAGGCTCTTCGAACAACTTGTGTCTTTGTTTAATGGATCTTGTGAACACAGCACCAAATACAGTATGTCCACAAAGTGGATTTAAATTCTGTGAAACATAAAGCCCCAAATCAAATCAGAGTGGACAGATCAGAACCTCCCCACCACACTATAAAAAGTTCCACAGCGTTGCGTGTTGTTGTGTGTGTGGGTTGTGGATGACTCAACAGCAGAGCCTGAGGTGCCTGGACTGTGTGGGAGCGGGGTCTGAAGTCTCTACTGAGACCTTGAGCACGGTTGGTCTCTGGCCTAGCCAGCCCGCTCTCTTTTCCCCTCTCTCTTTTCCTCTCCATTTCTATTTCTCTCTTTCTTTTGCGCTTCCTCTCTCTGATCTCCTTGAGGTTTTATAGCCCAGGTCTGAGGCCCTGACTTGCCAAGACGGTTCAGATGCTTTTTACTACCTAGTATGGAAACACCATAAAAATAGCTGCAGTGGGCAGGCAGGCGAGCAGGCAGACAAGCAGGCAGGCGTGCAGGCGGACAGGCAGGCAGACAGGCGAGCAGGCGGACAGGCAGGCGAGCAGGCGGACAGGCAGGCAGACAGGCAGGCGAGCAGGCGGACAGGCAGGCGAGCAGGCAGGCGTGCAGGCGGACAGGCAGGCAGACAGGCGAGCAGGCGGACAGGCAGGCGAGCAGGCGGACAGGCAGGCGAGCAGGCGGACAGGCAGGCAGGCGGCTAGGCGGGCGGGCAGGCGGACGGGCAGGCGGACGGGCAGGCGGACGGGCAGGCGGACGGGCAGGCGGACGGGCAGGCGGACGGGCAGGCGGACGGGCAGGCGGACGGGCAGGCGGACGGGCAGGCGGACGGGCAGGCGGACGGGCAGGCGGACGGGCAGGCGGACGGGCAGGCGGACAGGCAGGCGGACAGGCAGGCGGACAGGCAGGCGGACAGGCAGCAGTGGTTTTACAGCGTCTTGGACAAACAGTAGGAGAGCGTCAGCGAGGTCGACGTCCAACTGGCCATACAGATGACTGCACTAAAGGGAGGTCGACGTCCAACTGGCCATACAGATGACTGCACTAAAGGGAGGTCGACGTTCAACTGGCCATACAGATGACTGCACTAAAAGGAGGTCGACGTCCAACTGGCCATACAGATGACTGCACTAAAGGCAGGTCGACGTCCAACTGGCCATACAGATGACTGCACTAAAGGGAGGTCGACGTCCAACTGGCCATACAGATGACTGCACTAAAGGGAGGTCGACGTCCAACTGGCCATACAGATGACTGCTCTAAAGGGAGGTCGACGTCCAACTGGCCATACAGATGACTGCACTAAAGGGAGGTCGACGTCCAACTGGCCATACAGATGGCTGCTCTAAAGGGAGGTCGACGTCCAACTGGCCATACAGATGACTGCACTAAAGGGAGGTCGACGTCCAACTGGCCATACAGATGACTGCACTAAAGGGAGGTCGACGTCCAACTGGCCATACAGATGACTGCACTAAAGGGAGGCCGAGGATAGGACTGTTGGCTCTGCAAATTTATCAAGCACTTAAGACTACACTGTACAATGTACTACACACTGTACACACACCATATACAAACACACACTGTACGCAAAAGCAGAGGACAATTAACTGTTACAGCTATGTATCCAATTTGTGTAGCCTTTCATTACAGGACTGTAGACGACCTCTTCAAAACAAGAGGCGTATGCAGCTACATTCTTCTTTTAAAAGCACAATAGGCTGGCTGCAGTTGGACAGACAGTAGACAGTCACAGTGGGAACATACAAAATCATTACCCTGGGAGATTTTAAGAGCTCAAAACAGAGGGAGGGATATAAAAGAGACAGAGGGAGCAATAAAGAGAAAGTGAGAGAGAGAGAGAAAGGAAGAGAATTACATTGATTATAACAGAGCTCGCTGGGGAAAATTCTATAGATCATCAGCTTTACATAATGCCATCACGACATAGAGCTCATGTAGCCAGGAGGACAGTGGCGCTATACTGAAGCCATGACTCCCTGGGCGTGGCATGGGTGGCATGGGTAGGTGCGTGTGTCAGGGCAGGAAAGGGCACTGACCCCCTCTGGGCTTAATCTTCTGTGATCGGTCCATGGTGGACGGACAGCCCTACTACTGGGTAAAACACACACACTCAAACACAGCTGCACATCTTGCTAAATGAGAGTGGTCAAAAAGGCGACAAAATAAAAAGCACCACTTCCCATAATGTGAAGATACAGCCACGAGGGGAGTGCTAATTGCTAGCTGTGTATAGACAACTCGTTGCAGGCTAAATGAGTGGGCTGGGGGTGTGGAGGCAGTCTCTGTGGGGTGTTTCCATCATGTTCAGCATATGTGGTGTGGGTTAGCTGGGTGTTGGGGTGAAGGCCTGACTCTCTCACACACATCAATGAGGTGTAAGGAGTTATGACACCACAGTGACTGTTCTTCATCATGACACACAGCTGCTTGGCACTTTCCATGTTTCTATTATCTATTCACTAGGCTATTCATTATGATGTGTTACTAAATATGGGCTGGGCTTTACTGGGCTACGCAGTGTGGCGGGAGATGAGTTCTAGCCTCATTTACCAAGGCTTAGTAGATATTTAAGAGGTGTGAGGTTAGTTAGGTGAGCCAATAAAGCTTGTAGTATAGTAACATTGTTTTTTTATTGACCAAGACGTGTGTGTGTGTCCCTTTAAGAGTTGTTGGGAGGTTGAGCTCCTGTAAATGAGCGAGCAACGCTGAACTAATCTTCCATGTAGGAACAGATTCCAAGATTCTTATCAGTGGCGTGATTGAGAGGAATTACAGACCGCGAGAGAAAGAGAGGGAGAGTGTCTCATGTCCCACCACCTAATCATACACTGCACACAGCCTTACTGACGCCATCACACTTTAATCAAACCACCCTCCACACACACTGTTTCACAGGCCCTATCGTTAAAACAGTCATGTCATTTTAACCTTGGGGATCTTGGCTAATAATCAAGTCAAGATGATGTGAAGTGCGAGGGGTGAGGTGGAGGAGAGGCGGGCTGTAGTGAAAGGGTGAAGGAGAGACGGGCTGTAGTGAAAGGGTGAAGGAGAGACGGGCTGTAAGTGAGAGGGTGAAGGAGAGACGGGCTGTAAGTGAGAGGGTGAAGGAGAGACGGGCTGTAAGTGAAAGGGTGAAGGAGAGACGGGCTGTAGTGAAAGGGTGAAGGAGAGACGGGCTGTAAGTGAAAGGGTGAAGGAGAGACGGGCTGTAGTGAAAGGGTGAAGGAGAGACGGGCTGTAGTGAAAGGGTGAAGGAGAGACGGGCTGTAGTGAAAGGGTGAAGGAGAGACGGGCTGTAGTGAAAGGGTGAAGGAGAGAAGGGCTGTAGTGAAAGGGTGAAGGAGAGACGGGCTGTAGTGAAAGGGTGAAGGAGAGGAGGGAAGTGAATAAACCAGCTCACAGCTGGTAAAGGGGGTATATGTGTAGCTTCACAACGGCCTTCAACAGAGAAGCATCCTAACCTCTAATTACCCCACTAGGAATAGAACCTCTGAACGCCACACAGCCAGGACAGGGTGCCAGACCAGTCACCCCATAACCACTCTGCTGTCTCTGTAGTCACTCCAACATACACAAGCAGTTCTATGGGGTTTGTTGCGTCATGCTTCTTGGGTTGGACTTGTTGGGCTTTTCAGGACCAGTCACTGAGCTGTCGAGTCATAGCATTGTTTCATACTGGCTCTGGTGGTTTTGGGGTTAACTTGACCACTGTTCGAAGGAGCCATGGGACTGAAGGACCTACGGTAGAGTGAGAGGTTTTTCTTTGTTTTCTTCTCTTGCTCTCTCTGTGCAGTTAATTCAAAGCAAGCCGAGACTGGCCTGCAATCCTGGGTGACCGAGGGGCTCCCCTCGCTCTCTGATACTCTAAAGCAGGCGGCTTCAGAGACCAACGTGGCAGTTGTTTTGATCATGAGGCTTAATGATGAAAGGCTCCTAAATTACAGCGTGGAGGACTACACTGCTGCTCACACACACACACTTTCACCCTGACCTCGTTAAGGTGGAAAAAAAGAGAAAGAAACTTGGCTTTTGGGGGTACTTTTACTTTTTGGGGTACCCCGACAACATCATAACTCAAAAGACTTAAGGTTCATCAGGTTTGGGCTGGCATAAATGAGGTGGTAATGCACCCATGTGGCGGGAGGGGGGGGTTGTGTTTGTAATGGACACTTAGGATGTAGCCACTGTGTATATTCAGGGTGTTACTATTGACAGTACTTTTTCTTCTACGGTATGGTCGTAAAGATGAAAGTGGTCACGGTTGCCGGCCTGTTGCTGAGCGGTTGGCCAGAACGGTGGGACCCCTGCTTTATCTCCTGATCAATCCAGCTCCACACACACACTTATAGGCCAAAGGTCGCTGAGTCAACTTTAGGTTGTCAAGGTAAACCAAGGGCGCCCCCTACAGATTGGACAGGTCATTCAGGCCAGGGCAAGAGGACATGACGAGAGGTAAGAGTTGTTCTGTAATGGCCAAACAGCAGCTCTGCTAAACCTCCAAGTAGCAATCCTAAATTAAATGTGGTATTTACCTGCTTGGAGAGCGCGCTATGTATGTGTGGGTGATTATTGTGTGTGCCATGTCAGAGTGATTGTGCGCCTTGTGTGTGACGCCAGCGGATGTGAAGATGCAATACATCAGTGTGTGCGTGTTGGGGATTAATTGTCACACACATTGTCAATGTGTGCAAGGTTGAGTCTATGTGTTTGTAAGTCATTGATTGAGGGTGTGTATGTGTATAAAGGTATACACTTAGTTCATGTACAAAGGTGGTAAATGTGAGTTACTAAAAATAGGTGTGTGTGTGTTATAAATGTAAGCCTTTTCCCTGGGGGGTGCAGTCTAGTCAGATCTGAAGCAGAGGCCAGAGGCATGTGAAGGATTCCTACGAGAGACTGGAGGTCACAGTAAGCACCATCACTCAGCAGCTACTTTATTAGCTGCTCCTCCACACAGACCATGTGGTGCCTTTATTTCCGGGGAGAACAATCCATAAAGGTGGGAAGATGCCAGAGCAAAATCATTTGGTGTAGATTGAGATCAGGAAGTATCCGCGTCACTCTGGGTAAAACTGGAACACACACACACACACACAAGCACACACTCTCCATCGCTCTCCTTAAAGGGATACTTCGAGATTTTGGCAATTAAGCAAAAGTCAGATGAACTCACAGATAACATTTATGTCTCTGCATCCAGTATGAAGGAAGTTTAGAGGTAGTTTTGTGAGCCAATGCTAACTAGCGTTAGCGCAACGGCTGGAAGTCTATGGTACTGTATGCACGAGCATGCTAGCAGTTACCATAGTCATCCAGTCATTGTACTAATGCTAGTTAGCAATTGAGGAGAGCAACATAACCTCTTCTGTTGTGAGGAGAGTAGCATAATTCAACACCTCACACACCTAAAACGGCCTGACTGTGAGTGAGTGTGGTCACAGAAACACAAAGGGAGTGCCCAGGTGTGTGTGTGTCTTCACGTATCAATGCACGGTTGTTGTCACTCTCCCACAGTGGGATGAAGTGCCATTGTCACTGCAGGGCCTACTTGATGGAGCCACTTCCATTGTGTGTTGACTGCAGGTGAGAGGATGCACCTTCAGGCACCGGCCACACTGACTACCATTGTTCTAACACAGATACATACATCCCCACTTCACAGGCCCTATCCACCACACCCTGGAGTCCTACAGAAGAGGTAGAGGGGGGGGGACACCCTGGAGTCCTACAGAAGAGGTAGAGGGGGGGGGACACCCTGGAGTCCTACAGAAGAGGTAGAGGGGGGACACCCTGGAGTCCTACAGAAGAGGTAGAGGGGGGGACACCCTGGAGTCCTACAGAAGAGGTAGAGGGGGGACACCCTGGAGTCCTACAGAAGAGGTAGAGGGGGGGGACACCCTGGAGTCCTACAGAAGAGGTAGAGGGGGGGGACACCCTGGAGTCCTACAGAAGAGGTTAAGAGGGGGGGACACCCTGGAGTACTACAGAAGAGGTTAAGAGGGGGGGGACACCCTGGAGTCCTACAGAAGAGGTAGAGGGGGGGGACACCCTGGAGTACTACAGAAGAGGTTAAGAGGGGGGGGACACCCTGGAGTCCTACAGAAGAGGTAGAGGGGGGGGGACACCCTGGAGTCCTACAGAGGAGGTTAAGAGGGGGACACCCTGGAGTCCTACAGAGGAGGTTAAGAGGGGGGGACACCCTGGAGTCCTACAGAGGAGGTTAAGAGGGGGACACCCTGGAGTCCTACAGAGGAGGTTAAGAGGGGGACACCCTGGAGTCCTACAGAGGAGGTTAAGAGGGGGGACACCCTGGAGTCCTACAGAGGAGGTTAAGAGGGGGGACACCCTGGAGTCCTACAGAGGAGGTTAAGAGGGGGGGACACCCTGGAGTCCTACAGAGGAGGTTAAGAGGGGGGGACACCCTGGAGTCCTACAGAGGAGGTTAAGAGGGGGGGACACCCTGGAGTCCTACAGAAGAGGTAGAGGGGGGGGACACCCTGGAGTACTACAGAAGAGGTTAAGAGGGGGGGGACACCCTGGAGTCCTACAGAAGAGGTTAAGAGGGGGGACACCCTGGAGTCCTACAGAGGAGGTTAAGAGGGGGGGACACCCTGGAGTCCTACAGAGGAGGTTAAGAGGGGGGGACACCCTGGAGTCCTACAGAGGAGGTTAAGAGGGGGGACCCTGGAGTCCTACAGAGGAGGTTAAGAGGGGGGGACACCCTGGAGTCCTACAGAGGAGGTTAAGAGGGGGGGGACCCTGGAGTCCTACAGAGGAGGTTAAGAGGGGGGACACCCTGGAGTCCTACAGAGGAGGTTAAGAGGGGGGGACCCTGGAGTCCTACAGAGGAGGTTAAGAGGGGGGACCCTGGAGTCCTACAGAGGAGGTTAAGAGGGGGGGGGACCCTGGAGTCCTACAGAGGAGGTTAAGAGGGGGGACACCCTGGAGTCCTACAGAGGAGGTTAAGAGGGGGGACACCCTGGAGTCCTACAGAGGAGGTTAAGAGGGGGGACACCCTGGAGTCCTACAGAGGAGGTTAAGAGGGGGGACACCCTGGAGTCCTACAGAGGAGGTTAAGAGGGGGGACACCCTGGAGTCCTACAGACTGTTCCCTTCACGTGGGTTCACACTAACATAAAAATTGTTCCTCCCTCAACTCACTTTCTTCACTACGGATGGATTGCCAAAATGTGCCTTCGAATTCCGCCTTTTCGGATTAGCATTCTTTACATCCAAAATGAATACTTTTGGTGTGTATGCCTGTGTGTGTGTTGCAGTGAGCTGCCTCCTTACCGCTGGGGTTGAATGCCATGCAGGATATGGGTTTGTCATGGGCTGGGAAGTGGGCCACCACTCCCTCTCCATCTGAGTCCTCACTCACCAGGACCTGGAACGAACGAACACACAGAGAGAGACATTCACCACAGACTCTACACAGAGATGGACTTTCCAACTTCTAATACACGGACTTCTTGTAGCTTCTTGTTGTAAGTAAAATAATGGAGAATTAATATGTTACAATCCCACTGGTAAAGAGCATTGCCACCTTGTGGATGTAATTAGCAATCATCAAAATTAACACCAGAGAGAGGATTGTTCACAATCTCTCGTCTCGTTCTCTCTTTCTACAATGTCACCGCAGCACTGTACCCGCCATCTGTCTTCATGTGCTGCATGACAACTAAGACTGGAATGACAAAAGACTGATCTCAGAACAGTAGCTAAGCTCAAAGTCCTCCGACTGTTCAAAAGAAATACAGTGCTGCCGAGTATGATTCTGTTCTCAGACCAGGGGCTCTGTGTGCGTGTATGTAAACGTCCCTGGTCTTGAACAGATTATAACTAAGCCCAGACATGAGTCCAGGGAAGGAGTAAGAGAGACAGAGAGGAGTGAGAGAGAGAGAGGTCTCATAGTGATAAATCTGGTCTAGTGTTGCATTAGTTTTAATAGGAGTCAGTCCAAACACAAAACAACCTCCAAGATCAACTGAGCCTTTTTTCCCAGACTGGACTGGAGGGAGAGAGAGGAGAAAAATGAGAAGAACAAGGGAAAAGGGTGAAATAAACCAGACCCATTTTATTACGTCGGAGGCACACAATGTTGTTCTGTGAGCGAATCCTGCCGAAACTGAGAATTAGTGTTGGGGCTACCTCTGGAGAGTAAACCTATTATACAGGAGGAGTGAGTGAGTGAGTGAGTGAGTGAGTGAGTGAGTGAGTGAGTGAGTTAAAGAGGGGTCACCACTTCCAACAAAGGGGTCAACAAACTAGGTGAGTGATGTGGCAAGAAAACAATGCCATTACCTGTAGTCACAACAATTCTCCCTCCCATCCCTCCTCTCCTCTCCTCTCGCCCTCCTCTAACTGTGTTTATGTGTAGTGTAGGGTTACTGTATAATGGCCGGGGACACAGTGCAGACCTGCTTCTGCGGGCTTTATCCCCGGTCTGGAGGAGCCCTCAGGAAACTGAGGTACATGAACACACACACAAACACATCCAGGCACACAGACACACACACAGCACTGGCATACAGCATACTGCAATAAAGGCACAGTACGGGTTTATAGTGGCCTTATGCCTTCATACATTGCGACTATAGCCAAATATCGTGTGAGCATTACACAGGCACCCTTTCATTTGCACTAAGGGAGCTAGGAAGAGAGGAGTGTGGCAGACAGAGGACGGATACAGGCATCTTGTGAGGTTACTGCTGATGATGAGCAGTGCATTCATTTAGTCTCCACACTGCTTAAAAAAGCTGGCGCTGTGGCGAAGGCCGAGCTGTGAAAATATGTGAGCAAGCAAAATAATTCCCACCTTAGGCCCCGAGGTACCGACAGGTGCGTGTGTGGGGTGTGGGGTGGGCACCTGTGTTTGCTCTAGCAGAGGATAAAAAAGGTTTAACCTGGGAGGTTTCTCACCGCACCACAAAACCCAAAGGTGTATTTACGGAGGTCAGAAAGGACAAGAAAAAGGAGAGAGGGAAGAGAGGAGAGAGAATCTGTTCTGATTGAACCTGAGGGTGTAAAAAGGGCGTTGTATGTGAGACGTGTTAATATGTAGGGCTGTGGCCCAGTAAATGTGACACTCTGTTAAAGACACTGTACAAGGAAATGGACACCTGGGAATGTTTTCTGGTCTCCCACAACGCACCAGTAAAAAACACTTCTCACTCTGATGAGAAAATGTCTAGAGACAGAGTTCAGTTTGGGGCAAACTAAGAACAGCTGTGCTAAGACAATATATGGATTTATGTAACTTAAAGAGAAATAATTAATGTGGTTCATTTCATTTCTATGACCTGGCCTTCACCTGGGACATGTGCCAAAAGCAGGAAGAGACTCATTACCATGATGTATCTAGCAGCCGGTGGCAGAGATAGGTTGGGCCCGTTTATAAGGTAGTGATGACATCATCATCAGGTGAGAATTATTGTTCAAACCCTGTAGGATTATTACGTACACAAAAACCAACCAATACCTACACTGTATGTTTTGCTTTGTACAATGCTTCAACATTACTTCAGAAAGCGATAACACTTTTGGGGAGCCATGGTCCATAACCCAAAGCCTCACAGTAGTATTTCTATCTCTCCCACAATATCGTTCTAACTTCACATCGTGTCGCATTCCTTCAACCATTCCTATTTCTGGTTGCAGAAGGTGTATATTTTCTGACAGTTACTTCAGAAGTTGATGGAACAGTGTTGGAGAGCCAGGGTCTATGACTTCGTGATCACACATACCTGTCCGTCTCCGACGTTGTGTGTGTCAATGACGGTGATTATTCCGGGGGCATGGGGGCTTCGGCGGGTGGTGCTGTGGGGGGTAGCACCCTCCTCGTCGGGGGCGCCAGTGGGTAGAGTACCAGCTAGCTGGGTCACCACCTTCCCCACCATGGTGAGACCAGTCTTTAGGGTCTAACCAGAACGACAGGGGGAAGGGGCAGGGAGAGCGAGAGAAACGCATATAAAGAGGGGGAGATGAGGAGAGAGAGGGAGGAGGTGGAGAATAGCAGGAAACAAACATCAGATTGGGCTCGTCGTCATAAAACAACTCGAGACACTTCCAATAAAGAAGACACCAGTAAGTCTGTGTTTGACTATGGGGAGCTGGGAGAGGAGTGTTGATCAATAAAGAATGACTGTGTCTATGCATGACTATGAGTGAGAGAGAGACGGCTATTTGCTCAACGCTAACAGCTGCTGATGATGATGTGGAGTGCTGAAACAGCAGGAGCCGAGTGTCTGCCACCAGTCTCTCCTCCCCAGTCTCCCTCTCAGCCCTACACAGATCAATGGCTCCTGTTTGGACTAGCACTAAAACCTCACACTGCAGTGATTAGAAAACACATTAGTGTTGATCAATTAGGAGCCAAACGCCCTGTTTCATTATTGATGCGGCTCCGAGCAATTTACACACACCAGTCTGTTAGTGGGCTAGGTGGGGTCGCCAAGTGAGGGAGTGTGTGAGTGTGTGTGTGATGCATAGACCCAACAAATGCGAGGCGCCATGCGGTATTGACAGCGCTGCCTGGCCTGCATGCCTGATTAGGTTCTCCGGGGCCCCTTTGTGCTGACACACACACAGTCCACTGACTCCATTAGCTCAGGACAGTGTAGCAGGGAGACTCCACTTCAGCAGCCCTATCCATTTCTCTGAGCCTGGCCCTGGCCACAGAGGTGTGTTTGAGTCAGACACCCTGGCGAGGAGCTGCCACACTGATTAAGAGCATCACACAGTCAGACAACGAGCAGGTTTGCGTTATGTTTATATTCCAGTGATTAGTATGAGGAATTATAATAATACAGCTGGAATTATGCGCTGTTATAAAATGTTATTTCCTACAAAAGGCTAGGAAATACTCCCCTTAGTGCTCCCTCTACACTCCCTCTCGCCTTCCAAGTCTCTGGACAGAAGCACTTAGTCTGTGTCGCGTTGTAGACCGGAGGAGGGGAGGGCGGGCGGGGGTGAAAATATTGAGATTATAATATATAGTTCTCAACGGCGGCCGCAGACAATCCGTCTGCATATCGGGATGCCCTTAACCTCGTTTCCCCCTCCCTCCGCTAGCCAGGCTAACACTTTAGCGCTGCCGCCACTGCTCTTTTTGATGTATACCGCCATTAGCAGCTAATGGGACTTCATCACGCTAGCCGTTAGCGCTCATTAAGGAGAGAGGGAGGGAGAGAGAGGGGTGGTAGACCATGGGAATAACTCTGACCCGAGGGGTCTTCATAAATCAATTAGGGTTCCCCTTTGGGGGCCTGGCTAAGACCGGAGACTGGAACCTTATGAGGAGAGTGCTGCGTTAGGCTAGTAGCGCAGGTTAGCTCAGCCGCTACATCAACAGAGCGGAGGGGTATAAATTCAGCTTGGTATCAAAGGGCTTAGCAGTTAGGGTAGTGTAGCCTGGCGGTGCTCTCCAGCTGAGAGGACTATTACAGGGGCTGTGTCCCATATTGCGGTACAGTACACAGTACAGGATGGAACCCCCTACAGACACACACAGGGACGACAGAAATGAGTTAAGATGCTCGGACTCTCAAGGCCTGTGTCTGGGATATGATGTATAGTCTCATAATGGTGTCTGACTCACAGGGGAAAGCCAAGGTGGATCCTATATCACTTCTCAGAAATGTACAGATGATTTTATTCCAACCACTGGGGTGGAGGGAGGTGTGAGTGTTTGCGTTTCATTTACTTTAGCAGCGCTGATGACTGTAGCTGTGTAAGACTGGGTATTGTCCCCGCAGGCACCGCCTTGAGACTGGTGACACCGGATCAACTGGGGGGGAGACAGAGAGACAGAGAGGAAAACCGATAAGAAACAGATGATTATCATCCTCCTGCAGCTGAGGCCAACCAGGAACAGAATATGAGGGTCAGCACATTAAAAACCTCTCCTATCCCACTGTCTATTTCCTGGGATCCATCCATCCATCCCAGACCTACTCTATTCTTAAGGAACAGAGAAGCTTATAGTAGTCAGTGACCCATCTGTCAATTACTTGAGTGGCCGAGCGTAATCAGACAACTACCAGACACAATTATCCATTAAATGTATTGCAAGAGTGCGTAGAGTGGACTTGCTTTTGGAAAATATAAAAATCCTATTAAATGGACATAAAAAACCCTACATCTGTTGGTTTTCAGATGTTATCATTTCTAGTGGTCTCTTCTTGGAATGAGTTGAACTGAGAGATTAAAGAGCTAAAGTAAAAAATGAATTTGAGGATTGTAAATATGGTGTTGTGATAAGTACATCCGTGATGGATGGGTGTGTGTATATTCAGTGTGTGTGTCCTACCTTGTTCTCAGCGTAGACTAGCCAGCGTCCTCCCAGTGCTATGGGGTTTAGGTTAGGGCCCGGACAGGGAAAGCAGCCTGAAACACGGGAGGAAACGTACAGTTATTGAAGGTGCCACATACTCTTCAGCCGCAGGACAAACTGGATACACAACTGGGGCTGACAACACAGTCACACAAAAAATATTTTATATATACCAATCAAGGTAGAAAAATCAGACCTGTGTATCAACAACATGTTCCCTTTTAGAAGTTGTGAAACAGTGAATGCTGCTGTGGACATGTGCTTCAGGAGTCGGAGAGTGCCTCGGTCTCTCTTAAAGCCTTAATGTGTTGGAGAGGGGAAAGTGGATCACTGTGTATGAGTGTGTGGGTGTGTGTCTGTCTGTGTGAGCTTGCTTGCTTTAGTAGTCCCCATAGGGATCAGTCTGTCTGCCAGTCAATCTCGACAGGAGCCGTTCCCACTATATTGGGTGCCACAGAACGCATGAGGTCATAGTGTGGCTCTAAGTAAAAAGAAACACACTCAAAAGCTCAGCATAAATACAATGGATGTCAACACACACACAGAAGATGAGGACAAAAGGCCCATTAATTCACAAGCGGATCAGCTATCAGTATAAACAAGAACAAATGTGTCCACCCACTCACACAGATGTTGATGTAAACAGTCATGTCACACTAGACATGACGATGAGTAGAAATTAACTAAATACAGGCACGCACAGACTGGAGTCAATGGCCACACAGCACCAGACCTGGGTTCAAAAACTTTATCTGTGCTTGATTAAGCTTGTCTGGCTTGATAGACCAACATATTAGTTCCAAGATGTCCTACCCTGCCCGTCGGGCACGCCAGCAGGCTTAAGCAAACGCTCAAGGTATTTTTATAAACCCAGTTCTGCACAGCACATCCACCATCACACAGGATTCACCACTACCAACAAACATGTCTGTAAACATGAGAGGGAGTCATGATGGATACCGACTTAAATGCACGCAGAGAGCAACTAGGACAAATATGCTTGTTTGCGCACACACACACACCTCTATACACGAACATAACAGTACAAATACACATCTCATATACAGACACGTACAAGCAAAAGCACACACACCAATATGAGGTCATGTGAGTGCATGGAGGCAAAGGGAGAGGGGTTTGGCTGACATAATGTACTGCTCCGGGTGCAGATGAGATGGGGAGTCAGACAGTAATTTAGTGTTCAGAAGAGTCGAGGCTGGGAGGCGCGGGGTGAATAGGACTTGAGGTTAGCCACAATGCTACAGCCTTTTGTTGGCTCTCCAAGGCTGGGGGAGAACGACCCACACAGCCCAGGCAGTGAGACAACATGTGTCTGACACATCCTGTGTGGAAAGAGGGGGAGGAGAGGAGAGAGGAAGAGAGAAAAAAGGAAGAGTAGAGGGGGAAGAGAGGACGAGACAAGAGATTGTAAAAGAGAAAAGACAGAAAAGGGAGAGACAGGAGAGGAAGGGGGAGAAGAGGAAAGGACAGAGAGAGAATAGAGGGAGAGAAGGGGAGAGGAGAAAAGGCTGAGATGAAGAGGAAAGAAATGCAGAGGGCTGAAGAAAGAAAGATGAAAACATTTGAGGGAGAAAAAGGGGAAACACCAACCCAAACAGACCTACCTCATCCCCAGTCCACAACACTATAAAGACAAGCAACAACTTAAAACAACCCACATTACAGGACGCCTGTGTTGCTGTTCTTCCTCCCCAAAGACATCTCCATTTTACAAGGATGAAGCATCATTCAGAGCGATTAACAGTGATTGACTATACTCATTGTCCTGTGGCCATGCCAGCCAGACATTGAGGGGAAAGGCAGGCAGAACAGACAACGCATTAAGAACATATTCTCCTAACAGCAGTTTGTTTACTGTCTGCAGACAGCAATGGCCTTTTTACAGAGAATGTTTCACGTCATCCTGCACTGTCCAGGGGTCATGTTCAGTTGGGAACAAATGAGCAAAACAACCCAATGAGCAGTCTTATTGTACTAGTACGATACCACCGAGTTTCACTCCTTTTCAAAATGTTTTATCTCCTTCAGTGCCTTCTGAACACAACCTAGGTAGGTAGTGTAGCTATATGATGTTGAGTTGTAAACATGCTATAAACACACTCAGAGATGTTGATATGTGCTACGCTACCAGAGGGACTCCAGCATGCTCTACCATTAAGTTTCAGTTAAACAGTTTAGACCTGTTTAGACCTGTTTGTGAATGGTGAAGTAAACGCTGCCAGTACCTGTCTTCAGTTGGTTGTTTGGGCTGGGTGATACCAGCGTGACAGACCAGCTTGTCTTCTGGTGATGGGATGTTTGTGTGGAAATGCTGATGTGTTACGTGACTGGGCTGGCTCTGTGTGTTGGTGCGACTGGCTATATAACTGTTAGTGGGTGGCTATATGACTTCAGTGTTCTCACAGATGTACACAGAGATCGACACAGGACAGAGCATCTGTTCCAAGATGATATGTCCATTGATTTCACTGAAGAGTAGATGCATCTGTGAGTACTAATAACTGTATCCACTGGTCTACTGTGTGTTTGTACACCATGTATGTGTGCGAGTGAGAGTGCATGCATGCGTGTGATCGTGGTGATAAGAATAGTGTGTGTATCGGCAGGATAGAACAGAATATAACAGCGGCGTCTGGTAAGAGAAGGGGTGGCGGACTATGCATTCTTGTAAATAACAGCTGGTGTACAACATCTAATGAAGTCTCAAGGTTTTGCTCGCCTGAGGTAGAGTATCTCATGATAAGCTGTAGACCACACTATCTACCTAAAGACTTTTCATCTGTATTAATCGTAGCTGTCTACATACCACCACAGACCGAGGTTGGCACTAAGACCACACTCAATGAGCTGTAAACCTCCATAAGCAATCAGCAAAACACTCATCCAGAGGCGGCGCTCCTAGTGGCCGGGAACTTTCATTCAGGAAAACTTAAATCCGTCTTACCAAATTTCTATCATAATAAAAAAAACTCTGGACCACCTGTATCCACACACAGAGATGCATACAAAGCTCTCCCTCGTCCTCCATTTGGCAAATCTGACCATAACTCTATCCTCCTGATTCCTGCTTACAAGCAAAATTTAAAGCAGGAAGCACCAGTGACTCGATCAATAAACAATTTTTCAGATGAAGCAGAAGCTAAGCCAAAGGACTGTTTTTCTAGCACAGACTGGAGTATGTTCCGGGATTCCTCCAATGGCATTGAGGAGTCCACTACATAAGGCATTGGCTTCATCAATAAGTGCACTGATGATGTCATCCCCAAAGTGACTACGTACAACGTACAGTTGAAGTCGGACGTTTACATACACCTTAGCCAAACACATTTAAATTCAGTTATTCACAATTCCTGACATTTAATCCTAGTAACAATTCCCTGTTTTAGGTCAGTTAGGATCACCACTTTATTTTCAGAATGTGAAATGTCAGAATAATAGTAGAGAGAATGATTTATTTCAGCCTTTATTTCTTTCATCACATTCCCAGTGGGTCAGAAGTTTACATTCACTCAATTAGTATTTGGTAGCATTGCCATTAAATTGTTTAACTTGGGTCAAATGTTTCGGGTAGCCTTCCACAAGCTTCCCACAATAAGTTGGGGGAATTTTGGCCCATTCCTCCTGGCAGAGCTGGTGTAACTGAGTCAGGTTTGTAGGCTTCCATTCTCACACGCGCTTTTTCAGTTCTGCCCACACATTTTCTGTAAGATTGAGGTCAGGGCTTTGTGATACTACAATACCTGGACTTTGTTGTCCTTCAGCCATTTTGACACAACTTTGGAAGTAAGCTTGGGATCATTGTCCATTTGGAAGACCCATTTGCGACCTAGCTTTAACTTCCTGACTGACGACTTCAGAAGTTGCTTCAATATATCCACATCATTTTTCTGCCTCATCATGCCATCTATTTTGTGAAGTGCACCAGTCTCTCCTGCAGCAAAGCACCTCCATAACATGATGCTGTCACCCCCTGATTCACGGTTGGGACGTTGTTCTTCGGCTTGCAAGCTTCCCCCTTTTCCTCAAAACATAACGATGGTCATTAAGGCCAAACAGTTCTATTTTGTTTCATCAGACCAGAGGACATTTCTCCAAAAAGTATGATCTTTGTCCCCATGTGCAGTTGCAAACCATACTATTGCCTTTTAATGGCGTTTTTGGAGCAGTGGCTTCTTCCTTGCTGAGCGGCCTTTCAGGTTATGTCGACAGTTTTTTGTTAACTGCGGATGGTTTTGTCGACTGTGGATATAGACACTTTTGTACATGTTTCCTCCAGCATCTTAACAAGGTCCTTTGCGGTTGTTCTGAGATTGATTTGCACTTTTCGCACCAAAGTGCGTTCATCTCTAGGAGACAAAACGCGTCTCCTTCCTGAGCGGTATGATGGCTGCGTGGTCCAATGGTGTTTATACTTGCATACTGTTGTTTGTACAGATGAACGTGGTACCTTCAGGCATTTGGAAATTGCTCCCAAGGATGAACCAGACTTGTGGAAGTCTACAATGTTTTTCTGAGGTCCTGGCTGATTTCTTTTGATTTTCCCATGATGTCAAGCAAAGAGGCACTGCGTTTGAAGGTAGGCCTTGAAATACATCCACAGGTACACCTCCAATTGACTCAAATGATGTCAATTATCCTATCAGAAGCTTCTAAAGCCATGACATCATGTTCTGGTATTTTCCAAGCTGTTTAAAAAAGGCGCGGTCATATGTATGTAAACTTCTGACCCACTGGAATTGTGATAATAAGTGAATAATAAGAGATCTGTCTGTAAACAATTGTAGAAAAATTACTTGTGCCATGCACAAAGTAGATGTCCTAAACGACTTGCCAAAACTATAGTTTGTTAACAAGAAATTGGTGGAGAGGTTGAAAAACAAGTTTTACTCACTCCAACCTAAGTGTATGTAAAATTCCGACTTCAACTGTACATACCCAGCCAGAAGCCATGGATTACAAGCAACATCCGCACTGAGCTAAAGGAAAGAGATGCCACTTTCAAGGAGCTGGACTCTAACTCGGAAGCATATAAGAAATCCCGCTATGGCCTCAGACAAACCATCACACAGGCAAAGCGTCAATACAGGACAAAGATCTAATTGTACTACTCCGGCTCAATTTGCATACCGCCCTAACAGATCCACAGATGATGCAATCTCTATTGCACTCCGCACTGCCCTTTCCTACCTGGACAAAAGGAACACTTATGTGAGAATGCTATTCATTGACTACAGTGCAGCGTTTAACACCATAGTGCCTCTAAACTCATCAATTTTCATTTATTTATTTCACCATGAATTAACCAGGTAGGCCGCGACCTGGCCAAGATAAAGCATTGTATAAACAAACGTACAGTCAATAACACAATCAAAAATCTATGTGCAGTGTGTGCAAATGTAGTAAGATTAGGGAGGTAATGAAATAAATAGGACACAGAGGTAAAATAATTACAATTGATCATTAACACTGGAGTGATAGATGTGCAAGTAGAGATACTGGGGTACAAAAGAGCAAAAATAAATAAATAACATGAGGATGAGGTAGTTGGGTGTGCTATTTACAGACGGGCTATGTACAGGTACAGTGATCAGTAAGCTGCTCTGACAGCTGATGCTTAAAGTTAGAGAGGGAGATATAAGTCTCCAGCTTCAGTGATTTTCAGTTCCCGTCATTGGCAGCAGAGAACTGGAAGGAAAGGCGGCCAAACGAGTTGTTGGCTTTGGGGATAACCAGTGAAATCTACCTGCCGGAGCGCGTGCTACGGGTGGGTGTTGCTATGGTGACCAGTGAGCTGAGATAAGGCAGAACTTTTCCTAGCAAAGACTTATAGATGACCTGGAGCCAGTGGGTTTGGCGACGAATATGTAGCGAGGGCAGCCAACGAGAGCAAACGGGTCGCAGTGGTGGGAGGTATATGCGGCTTTGGTGACAAAACAGATAGACTGCATCCAATTTGCTGAGTAGAGTGTTGGAGGCTATTTTGTAAATGACATCGCCAAAGTCAAGGATCGGTAGGATAGTCAGTTTTACAAGGGTATATTTGGCAGCATGAGTGAAGGAGGCTTTGTTGCGAAATAGGAAGCTGATTCTAGATTTGATTTTGGATTGTAGATGCTTAATGTGAGTCTGGAAGGAGAGTTTACAGTCTAACCAGACAGAAACGCCCAGACCAATGATGCTAGTCGGGCAGGCTGGTGCGGGCAGCAATCGGTTGAAGAGCATGCGATTTAGTTTTACTAGCATTTAAAAGCAGTTGGAGGCCACGGAAGGAATGTTTTATGGCATTGAAGCTTGTTTGTAGGTTTGTTAACACAGTGTCCAAAGAAGGGCCAGATGTTTACAGAATGGTGTCGTCTGCAAAGAGGTGGATCAGAGAATCACCAGCAGCAAGAGCGACATCATCGATAAACACAAAGAAAAGAGTTGGCCCGAAAATTTAACTGTGTGGCATGCAGAGAGACTGCCAGAAGTCCTGACAACAGGCCCTCCGATAAGCTAAGGGCCCTGGGACTAAACACCTCCCTCTGCAACTGGATCCTGGACTTCCTGACAGGCTGTCCCCAGGTTGTAAGGGTAGGTAACAACACATCCGCCACGCTGATCCTCCACACAGGGGCCCCTCAGGGATGCGTGCTCAGTCCCCTCCTGTACTCCATGTTCACTCATGACTGTACGGCCAGGCACGACTCCAACACCAACATTAAGTTTGCCAATGACAACAGTGGTAGGCCTGATCACTGACAATGACAAAACAGAGAAGTCAGAGAACTGGCCGTGTGGCGCCAGGACAATAACTTCTCCCTCAACGTGATCAAGACAAATTAGATGATTGTGGGCTACAATAAAAAGAGGACCAAGCACGCCCCCATTCTCATCGACAGGGCTGTCGTGGAGCAGGTTGAGAGCTTCAAGTTCTTTGGTGTCCACATCACCAACAAACTAAAAATTGAGCAAACACACCAAGACATTCTTGAAGATGGCACGACAAAACGTAGTCCCCCTCAGGAGACTGAAAAGATTTGGCATGGGTCCTCAGATTCTCCAAAGGTTCTACAGCTGCACCATCGAGAGCATCCTGACTGGTTGCATCACTGCCTGGTATGGCAACTGGTTGGCACCCGACCGCAAGGCACTACAGAGGGTAGTGCGTATGGTCCAGTACATCACTGGGGACAAGCTTCCTGCCATCCAGGACCTCTATACCAGGTGGTGTCAGAGGAAAGCCCTAAAAATTGTCGAAGACTCCAGCCACAATAGTCAGACTGTTCTCTCTGCTACAACACGACAAGCAGTACCGGAGTGCCAAGTTCAGGTCCAAGAGGCTTCTAAACAACTTCTACCCCCCTCTTTTACACCGCTGATACTCTCTGTTGTTATCTATGCTTAGTCACTTCAATAACTCTACCCACACTACCGATCAAAAGTTTAACACCTACTTATTCCAGGATTTTTCTTTATTTACAGTTTTCTACAATGTAGAATAATAGTGGTGACATCAAAACTATGAAATAAAACGTATGGAATCATGTAGTAACCAAAAAAAGTGTTACACAAATCAAAATATATTTTATATTTCAGATTCTTCAAATAGCCACCCTTTGCACTGACCGCTTTGCACACTCTAGGCATTCTCTCAACCAGCTTCATGAGTTAGTCACCTGGAATGCATTTCAATTAACAGGTGTACCTTGTTAATTTGTGGATTTTCTTTCCTTAATGCGTTTGAGCCAATCAGTTGTGTTGTGACAAGGTAGGGTGGTATACAGAAGATAGCCCTATTTTGTAAATAACCAAGTCCATATTATGGCAAGAATAGATCAAATAAGTAAAGAGAAATGACAGTCCATCATTACTTTAAGACATGAAGGTCAGTCAATGAGGAACATTTCAAGAAATTTGAACATTTCCTCAAGTGCAGTTGCAAAAACCATCAAGCGCTATGATGAAACTGTCTGTCATGAGGATCGGGAACAAGGCCCTAATCCCTATATAGTGCACTACTTTTGACCAGGCACCATCAGGTGCCATTAAGGATACACACACAGTCCCAGCTCCTTACTTGTAACAAAGAACTTTTTGGTGAAGGTACAGCTGTCGAATGCAGCAATCTTCTCCTGCAGGGTGACAACTAGAATCCTACAAGAACCAGGAAAATTACAAATAGTACGTGATTCTCATATAACATGAAACTACAATATATTTATATGAATGCAAAAAGTGATGCCACCATACGTACTCCTTGTTGCAGTGCAGGTCATAGATGGGCGTCTTGAACTGGATGGACTTGACCATCTCCCCTGTCCTCAGTGAGTACAGGTCCACACAGCAGTATGGAGGGCTCGTCCTAGGCACAGAAACACATCCTTTATTTGACACATTCAGTACAAAATAGGCATATTTTCAAGGATTTCTCTCTCAAATCAAGGGCTTTATTGGCATGGGAAATGTTCACATTGCCAAAGCAAGTGAACTAGATAATAAACAAAAGTGAAATAAACAATATGAATTAACAGTAAACATTACACTCACACAAAAGTTCCAAATGAATAAAGACATTACAAATGTCGTATGTGCAAATAGTTAAAGATCAAAAGGGGAATTAAATAAACAAATATGGGTTGTATTTACAATGGTGCTTGTTCTTCACTGGTTGTCCTTGTGTCAACAGGTCACAAATCTTGCTGCTGTGATGGCACACCCCCCCCCCCCCTTTATGCACGACACAACCCAGAGTGCCTGGATACAGCACTTAGCTGTGGTATAGTGGCCATATACCAAACCCCAAGGTGCCTTATTGCTATTATAAACTGGTTACCAACGTAAAAATAAATGGTTTTGTCATACCTGTGGATTACGGTCTGATATACCACAGCTGTCAGCCAATCAGCATTCAGGGCTTGTTTCATCCTAGCCTACTGACACAAAAAGTTAAGAATACAAAATTCCGATATTTTCTCCTGCAGCACTACTTCTACTCCACTGACCAGCAATGGGCTGCAAGCATCAATTAGGTTCTAATGTCGGTCTGCGTTCTCAATCACTCAAACCAACCGAACAACAGGCCACCATTTCTCTTCTTTACGGTGGAAAAGATCTGCTCTTTCCATTCAGGCCTCTCTCTGACAAATGCAAACAGTGGATGAAATACTGTGGCTGAAGCGTTGAGAAAATTACCCCATTTCAAATTATGCACAGGCCATCACAAAGCAGCCAAGGCATATTAAACTGTTCGCAAAGCACCGGGAACATGGAAACACTTAGGGGAGAGTTGAATGGTAAAAATCTGCAGTGACCATCCATGTGCTACTTGATAGCCCTGAGTCGCAGCCATGGAGAACCGGAGAGGGTTTCATTTGTCAAAATTCTTCCGATGAGGGAATCTTAGAATGGAGCCGATGATAGAGAAGCCAGTCTGCCTGCATCAGTCTCTCTCGCTTCTTCTCCATCTTGTTCTCTCTAATTAATTCAGACTCTCCCCCTCTCCTCTCCCTCTCTTGCGCTCTTCCTCTTTCGCTCCCCTCTCTCAATGTTTTTCTCTCTCCTGCTCTCTTGTCCTTGTCCTCGCTCTTGGTCAATAGTCAAGGCTCTTGATTAACTGCTGTTGGTTCGTGTTAGCCGTGAGTAGACTGGCTATATTGAGTCTTGTCGCTACAGCAAATGCCAAGCAGAATTAGTGTTGGTGAACTCAGGCTGTGTGATGTTCTGGCTCCATGTCTGCCTGGGGACTGGATGGTACAAAAACACTCATTAAGTCCTGTTGCAGACATAAGGGGAGACATGCAGGTAACTGCCAAATTAAAGGAAACACTTAAGTAAATGAGGGATACCAAGTACAGTACCAGTCAAAAGTTTGGAAACACCTAGTCATTCAATGTTTATTTTTACTATTTTCTACATTGTAGAATAATAGTGAGGACATCACAACAACGAAAAAACACAAGGAATCATGTTGTAACCAATAAAGTGTTGAATCAAAATATATTTGAGATTCTTCAAAGTAGCCACCCTTTGCCTTGATGACAGCTTTGCAGTCTTGGCATTCTCTCAACCACCTTCATGAGGAATGCTTTTCCAACTGTCTTGAATGAGTTCCCACATATTCTGAGCACTGCTTTTCCATCACTCCCCAGTCCAATTCATCCCAAACAATCTCATTTGGATTGAGGCCGGGTGATTGTGGAGATCAGGTAATCTGATGCAGCACTCCATTACTGTCCTTCTTGAATAAATAGCCCTTACACAGCCTGGAGGTGTGTTTGGTCATTGTCCTGTTATAGTCCCACTACGCAAACCAGATGGGATGGCGTATCGCTGGAGAATGCTGTGGTAGCCAAGCTGGTTAAGCGTGCCTTGAATTCTAAATAAATTACAGAACAGGGAATAGGGCCCTGGTCAAAAGTAGTGCACTATACAGGGAATAGCAAAGCACCCACACCTACTCCATGCTTCATGGTGGGAACCACACATGTGGAAATCATCCGCTCACCTACTCTGTGTATCACAATTCAACTGCAGTTGGAACCAAAAATCTACAATTTGGACTCTTCAGACCAAAGGGCAGATTTCCACTGGTCTAATATCTATTGCTCGTGTTTCTTGGCCCAAGCAAGTCTCTTATTATTATTGGTGTCCTTTAGTAGTGGTTTCTTTGCAGCAATTCAACCATGAAGGACTGATTCACGCAGTCTTCTCTGAACAGTTGATGTTGAGATGTGTCTTACTTGAACACCGAAGCATTTATTTAGGCTGCAATCTGAGGTGCAGTTAACTCTAATGAACGTATCCTCTGCAGCAGGTAACTCAGGGTCTTTCTTTCCTGTGGTGGTCCTCAGAGCCAGTTTCTTCATAGCGCTTGATGGTTTTTGCGACTACACTTGAAAGAAATGTCAAAGTTCTTGAAATGTTCCAGATAGACTGACCTTCCTGTCATAAGGTAATGGACTGTCATTTCTCTTTCCTTATACAACCTCTACCTTGTCACAACACAACTGATTTGTTCAAACGCATTGAGGAAAGAAATTCCACAAATTAACAAGGTTAATTGAAATGCATTCCAGGTGATTAACTCAAGAAGCTGGTTGAGAGAATGCCAAGAGTGAGCAAAGCTGTCATTAAGGCAAAGGGTGGCTATTTGAAGTATCTCAAATATAAAATATTGTGATTTGTTTCACACTCCTTTGGTTACTACATGATTATGTTATTACATAGTTTTAATGTCTTCACTATTGTTCTACATTGTAGAAAATTGTAAAAAAAAAATAAAGAAAAACCCTGTAATGGAGTAGGTGTCCAAACATTTGACTGGAACTGTATATTTTTATTTTACCTTTATTTAACTAGGCAAGTCAGTTAAGAACAAATTCTTATTTTCAATGACGGCCTAGGAACAGTGGGTTAACTGCCTGTTCAGGGGCAGAACGACAGATTTGTACCTTGTCAGCTTGGTGATTTGAACTTGCAACCTTCCGGTTAATAGTCCAACGCTCTAACCACTAGGCTACCCTGCTATTGAAAGCAGGTGCACATAGGTGTAATTTCTGAGTTAATTAAGCAATTAAAATCACAATATGCTTAGGCTCATGTATAAAAATGCCCAGTTGTCCATTATTTTGGCTATCATGCCTAGTCGTGCTGAGTGATTAGTGCTTTTTGAAGTCTGTTCGGTTTCGGTTCAATTACTAAAACAATTACGGTTTTCGATTCCTTTTATTAAATGCTCTGTGCATTACGTGGGTTGAATGCTGTAATAATACAGAATCAAATAATTAATAAAGTCCCATGATGGTAGTGACTGCCCATTACAGCTTATCACTTATTAACCATTACTTCAGTTTAATAAAATATTTCAGTTGTGTATATTACATGTTTCATTTGATTACTTGATTATTTCATTCCAAGTTATCATATCAGCTCTTTAAAGCTGATGCCTACTCTGTGACAAAATCCCTATTTTGTAGTTCAAAGTAAATAAGGCATACTTATGACTGCTGAATGCCATCAATCACTTTGATTATGTATTTTCAGATAGAGATTTGTGAAGCAACAGCTGCTCTCTATAACACCTCATGATTGTGGATTCTCTCTTCTGTAGCAGGCGTAAAATAATTTGGACAAGTAGGTGCGCAATGGATTATGGGCATTGTAGTTAATAACCACGTTTTTGGCACTCAACAGAAAAATAACAAATGAAATATAAGTCAAATAATTGAACATGCATCAGTCAATTAGTAGTATAGAAATCAACATTTAGGTTAATCACTAAGCACTAATGGTTACAAGAAGAGATCTGTGACTGTGAAAGAGGGGTCTCAAAAGGAGAATAGGGAGTTAAGGGTGTGTGTGTCTCAGTCACAAGATCGCAACCCAGTTGAACACTTTTAGGGAGGTTCTGGAGCGGCGCCTGAGACGTTTTCCACCACCATCAACAAAACACCAAACGAAGGAATGAGACGTGAAAGAATGGTGTCGCATCCCTACAATAGAGTTCCATACAAAAGCACATTGAAGCTGTTCTGGCTCTATTCCCCATAAAGTGCACTACTTTGGGAGCAGCCGCTGTCCACTCCCTAAAAAGGATGCTCACCCCTTGATCAAGGGGATTAGTGTGTGCGTGAAAGCAGCACCACTCAAACAGAGCTTGGGCAGACACAAATGCAGCTCCACACCTACTGACAAATTCAGAGGCGCGTCCGTCCGTCCGTCCGTCTGTGGCTGGAGCCCTCAGATCTCAGCCCAGCCAGAGACACAACACAGTGTCCGTGTGTGCATGGCTGACACTGCATGTTTGTGTGCGCACGCAAGACTGTGTGAGTGTTGGGTGTATGTACCAGCGGGAGTGTCTGACGTTGTGTGTGCGCGCATTTCCTCTGTCATTTCCTGTAAGAGGCAATGGGGAAGATAAAGGAGGTGACAAGAGTTTTGGGTGACCTCCATTCAGTTGTCCATAGCAGCCGGACATAATACTGATCTGCTGCAGGCCTTATTACACTAAGGCATATTATGATACTCTCTGGCACAGCAAGGATAGCATTACCAAACTGAGTACAAGAATTGAGATGAATAGAAAAATATAACTTCTAACTTGTTTTCTGGCGGCTCTTCCATCGATTTCAGCGTTATCACCGGGGTCAGATCAATCTAATCCAAATGCTTTTTACGAAATAACAGGCGCCCGGATTGATTCACTCATGGGGACAATGATGTCCCGCCCGTCCCTCTATTACAGAATTAAAATGGCCCCCGGTTGAATTGTTTTGGCCTGGGCAGTATTTTAACAAATGACGGTGTTCTAATGGAGCCAGGGCAGGATCAGCTGTAATGTGATTTCCTGGTGCTGGGGCTGCGGAGGCGTGGGTTGAAAGCCAGGCTAAATCATCATTATCATTGATCAGGGCTAGATGTCAGTCCAGTAACATGTTAAGGTGACACTGAGCGCCCTCTTCCGCCTGAGTAATAGGACTGTTATTACGGCCTATGAGATCAATGTGTCAATTACTATTTACTGGGATTGGCCATTTTGGGTCTGAATTGATGCAGAGAGTGGGAAGGAGACTGAAGCAGTTGGGAGAGAGAAAAAGAAAGAGCGGGGGAGAGCGAGAGATGAGATTGTAAAATCATACAAAAAGTTGAGATTGTGTCTAAGCACGTACACAGACACACACACACACACACACACACACACACTGAAATAGAGGTACACACACTACTGAGGCAATGGCCATGACCTTTGGAGGAAAGTCTAAGTCTGCTGAAGTGGAAACAGTTGGTCTTGGCCCAAGTCGACTTCTAACATGAAGGGTTTCCCTCATATAACAGCAATCCTAAATGACTGCTAATTACTGGGTAGTAGGCTGTAAAGCAGCCAGACAGAGATCCACACCTGCTACATCCATCTATCTCCACCTCAAACGGCCACTGGGTAAGCTAGTAAAACAGACGTGTACGTCCTAAACGGCACCCTATTCCCTATATAGTGCGCTAATTTTGACCAGAGTTGGGCCCTGGTCAACAGTAGTGCACTATCTAGGGAATAGGCTGCCATTTGGGATGACACCATGTTTCTGGGTCTCTTGACCGTCCAGCACAGCTCTGTTTTATCTGGCCTGCTATAGACTAGCTACTGTACCATTTTGGAAAATGTATTCACAACAGAACGGTTATATGACTTTTACAACCGAGGCAGAGTCTTCATTTTAGCAACACGTCAGTTTACAATGGTTATTATGTACATTATGTCAGATGCATGCCATTTAAATCACGAGAGAGGGTTTTTTCCTGCATGAAAGACGTATTTAACATGTGTTATTTTAGCTTCAACACGTTGGCGCTGTGAGCTGGGCTTGCATTTCTTCTCCGGGAGGGAACGTCTGGCTTCTGGTCAACGGAACCGGGAAGGTTATTATTTTATGAACCTGAGCGGAACCGATGGATAAAAACCGCACACTTCATGTGGCGGGCTGCAGTGGGCTAGACAGCAGGGGAACTGGGGAAGCCTTAAAGGGGAATTAAAAAGCAAGCAAATAAATGCATTTACAAGGAGGGGGACGTCACCACGTTTCCGACTGCAGCTCAGAGCTGAGCCCTTTACGAGCTCCCTGAATACGAGCAGACAATTACAAGCTGAGGAAATGCTAAACAAATACAGCCTGGGCCTGGTCCCTGGAGTCTCAGCTGGAACGGCCGAGGGGACAGGGTCAGAGTGCCCAGAGACTAGGAATGCCACCCGGGTCATAGACCACCTACATATCAGCCAATGGCTTTCAGTGCAATACACTATAGGCCTTTGGGTGCATTTTATACAATAGTGACCAAGACTAGAGAGTATTTCTATTATATCTATATACTATCATCTGGGTAATTGTTGGGATGTGCATACACTATGGGTGAACCATATAGGTAGAAAAACATGTTACAAGTAAAGCCTGGACAAATTGGTTGAACTAATCTTTGGACTGAGATCAGACTGGTGAGTCATAGATTTATAACAGTTACTTCTACACACACACACATGAAAACAATTACTCTATTTTCATAGGCATCAAGTGAGGTGGGTGGTACTGGAAGAAAAGAGACAAATTCTGTCACAATATTCACTAAGTTTCCTTCTCTCGCTGACTACCCCTCCCTCTCTTTCTCAGTCCTCCTTTCCCCTCCTCCTCTGTGGAACACAACCCTCAACACACAACAAACGCCGGCCACATCAGAGGCAGCTTGGGGGGGTGGGGGGCTGTGATTCCGGCACGCCGCTGGCATTAGCGGGAAAGTAATTAGGGTAAGAAGTTCAACCACATCTCCATGTCTGCAGCCCTGCCAGAAATACATTTCCTCCTCATTCAGTACCGTACATTCACCACCAACAAGCATATTGGAAACACATCGCCACGCCAGTGTGTGTGTGTGTGTGTGTGTGTGTGTGTGTGTGTGTGTGTGTGTGTGTGTGCGCTTGCACAAATCCCTTGGTCAAACCCTAGTCTATTGGCACACTGGTGCAACAAAAATCGCCATCAAAAACAGTCAGTTTAAGCTAAAGATCTAAGATCAAATATCCTATAGTAAAATACTATAAAAGTAGCAGCATATGTTCAAGTTTAAACAATGTACTCACGGCAGACTACCTACAAGGAAGATTGAACACCACCACAACAAGTCAGCCAGAAAGGGTATTATTAACAAAAAATACTTTTAAATCTGACAGGGCTTTAAAACCAAGGTAATTCAACCTGTATGCTTTATACCGAAATGCTTTGATGTCAAATAAACAACATGTTGCCTCTGTCCAAAATGGTTATGAACACTACTGAGGAGTTGAGTTGAGTTTATTTTTACAGGGACAGTGCACATTGAAACTCCCCATCCCGGATCCGGGATCGTGACTAAAGCCTCAGGCTCATTAGCATAACTTTTTCCGAATTAACTCCATAATATCGACCGAAACATGGCAAACGTTGTTTGGAATCAATCCTCAAGGTGTTTTTTCACATATCTCTTCATTGATATATCGTTCGTGGAAGCCTGCTTTCTTCTCTAAATTCCATGGAAAAATACTTGCAGCTGAGTTTTGCGCACCAATTTCGGTGCAGGACACCGGGCGGACACCTAGTAAATGTGGTCTCTTATGGTCAATCTTCCAATGATATGCCTACAAATACGTCACAATGCTGCAGACACCTTGGGGAAACGACAGAAAGGGCAGGCTCGTTCCTCTCGCATTCACAGCCATATAAGGAGACAATGGAAAACGGAGCCTCAAAAATACTGCTCATTTCCTGGATGCCGTCTCATCTTGGTTTTGCCTGTAGCTCACGTTCTAGGGCACGCACAGAGAATATCTTTGCAGTTCTGGACACGTCAAGAGTGTTTTCTTTCCAAAGCTACCAATTATATGCATAGTCGAGCATCTTTTTGTGACAAAATATTGCGCTTAAAACGGGCACGTCTTTTTATCCAAAAATGATATAGCGCCCCCAGAGTTTCAACAGGTTAATCAACGTTTCAGTAAAAGTGCCGGTTTTAGCCAGCCGGCTAATTTTCAACCGCAGTCCCTGGGCAGGTTATTAAAAACAATTACAATATAGACAATAGCAACATAGAACAAGCAAGACATAGCAAAATAGGACAAGCAAGACATAGCATACAGACAGAGCAACATAGAGCAAAAAGCAGCAAGACAAAATTCATAAAAGCAACAAAGTGTTTCCACACCTCACAAGCTACAGACAACAGACAACATGGAAAGCGGCAACACACAGCTAGGGACCATGTTCACAAATCTGATTGACCTTTAGCCATGTCTTCAAGCATTTTGTGAAAGTGTGATATGTGGTGCAGTTATGTGTGTCTGATGGCAGTGTATTCCAGACATGGGAAGCTCTCACAGAGAATGCAGATTTACTAAAGGTGCTTTTCCTTAGGGGAACTATACAGTCACCTCTCATGGCAGACCTTGTGGATCTGCTGCCATATGTCTGGGTTTTCTGTTTAACAAAAATATTGAGTGGAGGGGGAGCCAGGCCATCTTGAATACAAGACATGCGTCGGTGTATTGCACAAGATTTTCCCAACTCAAGAGCTCATGCTTTCTAAGGATGTGACAATGATGATGGCTATTGGGCTTCCTATCAAGCACTTTGAGAGCCTGTTTGTAGACAGACTGAATAGGTTTTACAGCAAGCTTGGGCCCAACTAGTCAACCAGTATGTTGAGTGGGGGAGTATCATAGAGTTGAAGTACAGTTTTGCTACCTCTGTAGTCAAACAATTTCGTATAAATCGGAAATTAGCTGGGTTGAATTTAGTTATTTGAATTACCTTTTTCACATGCTTTTTAAAAAGAGAGGTTGGAATCAAGTATGATGCCAAGGTACTTAAAATCGGATACCACCTGGAGCTTCTCCCCTGACACATAGACATCTGGCTCAGTAGCATCTGTTGCCCTCTTTGTGAAGAACATGCAAACAGTTTTTTTCACATTGAGATGCAAACACGAGTCATTGAGCCACTTTGTAACCTGGACCATTACAGTAGTGAGTTCTTGTGCAGCTTGTTGTTTGCTCTTTGCATGCACATATATCACTGTATCATCTGCATACATTTGAACTTCAAACCCAGTACAGACAGAAGGCAGATCATTAATGTACAGGCTGAACAGGAGGGGCCCCAGTATTGACCCTTGGGGCACGCCCACATCATAGCTACGATAGGGAGACAGCTCATTGCTCACTCTGACACACTGAGTTCTGCCTTCAAGGTATGATTTCATCCATCTCAAGGCATCAGGGGAAAAGTTGAACTTTGACAATTTTGTGATGAGAATCTCATGGTTAACAGTATCAAAAGCCTTCCTTAGGTCCAGAAACACAGCCCCAACAGCACCCCCTTTGTCCATCTTGGACTTCACATTTTCCAGAAGAAAGCAGTTGGCCGTTTCTGTGGAGTGATTCGCTCTGAAGCCAAACTGCATGGAGTGTAATGTGAAGGGGCTGTTGTTGAGGTGGGCAATCAGTTGTTCTGCTACACACTTTTCAACAACCTTTGACACCACAGGTAGTATACTAATGGGCCTGTAGTTACTCACGTCAGCAGGGTCGCCTGATTTAAAGATGGCCGTTATTATGGCCGACTTCCATACCCTTGGAAACACACCGAGACCAATAGATGTGTTGGTGACCTTAGTAATGGGGCCAATGAGTGACTCTTTGTAGTTTTTAAGAAAGGTAGAGTCCATCCCAAACACATCTTTGGCTTTAGAGTTCTTTAGTGAGCTAATCACCTTGTTCACCTTTGACTCAGAAACCTCCCTTATGATGAAGACAGGTTGAGTGTCGTTCACTAGCACTGAGCCCAAGAAACCGGTGGAGGGGTTCTGTGTCAGTGCCCTGACAGAGTCAATAAAGTAGGAATTGAAGGCTATTGCTATTTCGACTACATCCTGTGTTAGATTGTTATTCACCATGCTTTCTAGTCTTTTTGCAGTGTTACTATGGTCTTTCCCTGTTAACCTTTTTAGATTCTCCCATATCAATTTAGAATTTCCCTTTGCTTCACCAATTATGTTAATAAAAAAGTTTGCCTTGGCCTGTCTGATTTCTTTCATCACCTTATTTCTCAACATGGTAAACCTACGTCTGTCATGCTCTAATTTAGATTTTAGGGCTATTTTTAGAGCATAATCTCGTTCTTTCATCAATTTCCAGATTTCTCCATTTAGCCAAGGAAGAGTGCTCTTTTGGCCAGGTTTGGATTTGATTTTCTTTAGGAAGCCATTTATTGTAGTCTGGATTGTGGATAGAAAAACCTGACTATCAGCTTCCACGTCTGTATAGGACAAGAGATCATTCCAGTTTATTCCCTTAAATGCTTTTTCAAAATAGTTTAATTCACTCTTAGGTATTCTGAGTTGATCCGGCTTTCTAACAGTAGAGAGGTTAAACCTGCTCTTAGACAGCTTTCTGGCTATAAGTGTCAGATTATGATCAGACAGCCCAGTAACCATATTGAATGATTTAGTCACTCTCTCTGGTTTATTACTGAACACCAAATCAATCTGTGTTTTAGAGCAACAAGTCACCCTGGTTGGCCCTTTAACTAGCTGTGTAAGGTCAATGGTATTAGTGATCCGTTTGAGGGTTTTCCTACAACACTTGTCTTCATAATTAATGTTAAAATCTCCCATTAAGATGACCTCTTTCCCAAAATCACATTCCCTAAGCATGGTATTAAACTGATCAAAAAACACACTTTTGGTGGAAGGTGGCCTATACATTCCAATGAGGGTAAAAGACATTTGGGGAGACAGTGTAACTTTCAGGCCGATACATTCTAGTTCATTATCACATGACCACTCAATTTGTTTACATCGGATATGTTCTTTAATGTAAATCATCACACCCCCTCCTCTTCCTTCAATCCTGTCTCTCCTGAAAACATTGTAGCCAGGCACAATCAAAGCAGCATATGGAGAGTGTTTATGGAGCCATGTCTCTGAGAGGCAGAGAAAGTCAAGGTTGGAGTCTGTGAGTAGATGTTGAATTTGATCACTTTTTGGAATGACACTACGAATGTTCAAGTGCCCCCTTAGTAGTCCCTTGGGCTTAGCTCGTGGGTCCTAGATGACTCGAGAGTGATTGACACACTGAAAAAAGTTACATTTTCTGTGTTTTCTGACGGCTGGGTTTAGGCCGTTTCGCTTTGATTAGGGGCAGTTCGGTAGCGCAATTAACAATCCCTCCCGCCTGCACTGGATGCGGGGAACTAATTAAAATAGCTTGCGTACCCGAAGCAGAGTCAGGGATCGCATATAGCGACTCTGGTATGTTTGAAGAGTCAAAATCTATCCTGGAGTCGGGTGAGTCGAGAGAAACCATAGAACCATAGCACTCACCCACCTCCACAGCGGCGACGACCAGTGGACGAGGCCATCCACCGCTCTCCACTCCGGTGCATATCACTGAGTGCACTTTGTGCTTTACAGTCAAGTGTTAGATATGAATGGAATACTCCTAAAATTATATTTCTATAAAGTAATACTACATTATCAACACGAAAATGAACAATTGCGCTTTGATAAATGTAAACGAGCCTTGTCGTTAATAAACAATACAGATATAGGCAACCTGCCCTGCAGTATCTTAAAAAGGAAAATAAGGAAAATTGCTTTAAAACTCTTCAAAAGGCTTGGGTCTTCCTATCCTTGGAGACCTTGAGTTATACGAGTGTCCCAGTCTGCACGGAACACACAGAGGACAGACAGAGCACAGATCTAAGCAGAAGTTAGCTGCACCTGGACTAGACTGTCTCAGAGGAACGGTCAACAGGGAGAGGAATCCATGACACGAGATGGATGAATCCCAAATGGTACCCTATTACTTAAACAGTATAGTACACTACTTCTGACAAGGGCCCGCGGGGCTAACCCTAACCATGACAGGAGAAAAGAGACTGTGTGCTAAATAGCATAGCATCCCCCTGGTCCATTTCTTACTCACATGCAGAACAACAGCTTCCTGGTGGAGAGAATGTATTGGTAACTAGAGAGTGCCATGTTCAAATCCCTCGTGAGGTACAGTATTGCTGAGGTTTTCTTTACCAGATGAGATACTCCATCTGGTTTCCATCCATTCACTGCTTGTCATCCTCACACACCAAAGTAATTGCAGTTGGAAGTTACTGGTATGTGATATTTGGGGAAAAGAATTCACTACTTCCCTTAATAGAAATATAGGGCATATTAATACATAGTGGCTAAAATTCTAAGTTGATGAACAACACCTTCAGTATTACAAAACTGAAACGCTCTGATTAGATTTTTTACATGACATTTGTCATGAAAGGACTGTAAAACATACTGCAAAAAAGCTGAATGAACTGAAACGTATTTATGCCTCATTGTGACCTGTAAAAACAAATTGTCTGCCACTTCCACTACATACCACAATTTAAACTCACTTCCCATTTGAAGGGGGAAACTGGCGAGGCAGAACATATTTTCGGGCCGACAGAAAACAGACGTTGAAGTCAAAATTAACGCTTCGAAATGAAGCCAGAGACTGCCCTCTGTAAGCGCTGAGTGTGTGTGTGTGTGTGTAAATGTAAGTCTGTGTGGCCTAAAATGAAAAGTTGGTTTAGTTGAGATTACAGGCATTCCCGTTTTCACAGACTAACATTACAAAAGGTTCTGGAATGATTTCATCACAACTCTTAAAAACAGCATGACAATCCCACCCACAAATTGAAAACTAACAAAAGCGGGAAAATAAAGAAAAATGCGCCTATTTGAGCTTCATCTTAATCATAATAAATTCTGTGGTTGGCTGGACCGCAAAAGACAGCACTGTGACTGTAGCGGTGTCCCCGCTGGGGAGTGAGAGTGTGTATCATGGAGACTAAGGCCTAATGCTGGTTTCAAAAGCATCACTTCCCCAAATCCCCATAATCTGGTGCCTCTAATACAAACGCTCTGAGATTTACCCTTTAATACACTTTAGAGAGGGATACCTCGCGTTTACCATGGCTAAACCTGTCATGAAAATAGCAATGAAAAGCACAGCTTAGAACCACAATAGGCTTTCCCTTAAGTCTCTTCAAAAATGTATGGTGGAATGAGTGGGGTTTTCCCTGCAATACTGTAATTAATATAAAGGCATTAGGTGACAACAGGACTTATGGATAAAGCTTTGGGATAAAGACAAAATTAGGGACATGACATTATCCCTCTCTTGTAGGATCAATCTCACTTTGTTGTTGACGGGTGTCATTTAAAATTACACATAGCTTTCATCTTCCTGCGTCAGATTAAAAACTGTGTGCTAAATGTGTCTGTAATGAATATTGAGATAAAGGGCATGACACCAGCCTGGTTGTTGAGGTGTGAAAAGCCTTGACCCTCGAGCCCTGAGTTATAAGGGACAGGTCCATGGGAGGTTTACAGGGGCCAGAGGAGGTTTACAGGAGCCAGATGGAGAGCTATGTCCTGGTGCTGAAACCATGTCTTGAAAGGTCTAGCAGCAAACACACTGATTATGGTAAATATTGAATAAATAAGTGTACAAGTAAACAAGAAAAACATGCACTGTATCCTCCTTCACTGGTGCTAACTGTTTCCAGGCTGCTACTGGCTACAGCCTGGGAGGTAGCCATGGTGAGCATTGTCACCCACGGGGGAGTCACAATGTGTCGCGGCCGGCCGGAACCCTCCCAAAATACGAATCCATCCATAATCTCCATGGTGACAGAAGACTATTTGTCAAAAATAAATTATAATAAAAAATAAAAGTCATGCCCACATCCTCTGTGCATCTGGAAATTTGGGGTGGGCGTACAGGGAAGTAAGGGGCCCTGGTCAGAAGTAGTGCACTATTGCCATTTGCAATACAAAAAAAGTGATAACAAAAGCACGTTTCTTCTTCCCTGCTTCCCTCCTGGGAGTGTATGTATGCTCCCACTCCTAAAAACACCAACAAACAGTTAGCATGCCTCCACCCCCTGCCTCTGTGATTTGCATTCATTGACAAAGAGCAGTCTTAAAATGTTCTGAATGTTAATACCTGCGGAACTAATTAAAATGAAAGAAAATAATAACAACGACTAGCAGCAGCAGGGGCTGGAAACACAAATCCTTTCCAGATACTATGTGAGGAGGAGGCAGACCAGAGCCCAAGGGCTGCCACAGGATGGCACACAGGCATTCTTTACTAATTCCCCCACTGGCGCAGAGCGTGAAGGGACACATATGTACTTTGCCGTCAGGAAAATCACTCGATCTATAAATTGTTTTGGCTTAACGCATAATCCTTTCCATTGATAAAATTATGTTGAGTGGGTCTGGCTAGAAGTTCACAAATACAAGGATAGGCACAGATGCTTTTTGACTTTCTAGTTTTCCTTTAATTTGCAAATCTTGTAATCTAAGCCTAGAGCTGACTGAACCAACTTCAAAACCAGCGCTGCTCTCGCGGCCAAGACTCCAATCTGTTTTCCATTTAAGTGTCAAGCCGGCATCCTTTTTGCTGGTTGACAAAAGCTGTTATTTAAAATGATTATATGCTAAAAACTGTGTGAGGACCTTAGTAAGTTTACGAACGGCCCGAACGGAAAAAACTGTGCTGCGGCCATAGGGGAGTTTCTCTCATCTTTTAATGTAGTGTTATTTACCAAACACTTCTGTCGGTCGGGGGTCAGGACGGCCCCAGTCTGGATGTGCCATTCAGCCAGATGTCAGGGTTTGGGCTTTTCAGCAGCAAGCATGTTTTCAGAATTAGTGCTGAGCGTCAGTCACTGGGCGAAGTAGCCAAACCCTCCCTGTTTGTATTCCTCTCTCCGTGTCAGCCAGGACACATTCAGAAGACTAAAAGAGGCAGTACAGAGGCCGAGGAGGGGCCAGGCAGAGCCAGAATCGGTGGCAGAGGCAGAAGGAGAGAGAGAGGCAGCAGAGGGGGAGAGAGGTAAAGGCAGCAGAGGAGCAGGCAGTGTTCCTTTAAAAACATGGGGAAGGTGGTCTCCATCAAAGCCCAGCCGAAGACAGACTTCCTTATTTCATTTCCTGGGGAGGAAATATCGAGTTATGTTTTTGCTGTTCTGGAAGAGGGGAAAGGGGGAGTTCACAGCAGCCTTTGCAGGGTATGGAGAGAAGAGCGCAGAGCAGTCGTCTGTGGTTCTCTCATACCTTTGCTCCTTCTCCACCAGCCAGCCATTCCCCACTCGTCCGGCTTCCCAAGGTGCCACATATCTTCTTAATCTCCTCTCTCCTTGCCTTCATCCCTCTCTATGTATGGATTTGGGGGGGCTTGTGGTGCTGTTACTACCCAGCTTTCAAATGTACTTAAGATTCGTACCTCGTAACATCAATGTGAGGCAGTACAACCAAGGGCCCGAGCCGGTCTCCCCCTTCCTTTCCACACATTTTCAATGGGAAAACGTCATAAAGATTGACACCCTGGCGAAAGAGACAGGACATTCCATTAGCACATGGAAGTTTCAAATCTCTTCTCCTCCCCGCTTATCTCCTCTCTTCTTTTACCTGCTCCCCTCCCCTCCCCTCCTCTACCCTCTTTCTAGCAAAAGATCAAAACAACTACTTGACCTGTTGTTTCCTTGTTAAATCAGGCATTTGAGGAAGGGTGGAAGGGAAAGGGAACTCATGTTAAGGCTTCGTCTGAAATGAGAGTCAATCCCTATATAGGGCACTACTAAATTGGGTGTCATTGCAGACATAGTCCGAGTATGCAAGTCACGTTGACATGTTGTGCAATCCGGTTCCACTGTGGATCTGTCTGTGACCAATCAGTTAGAGGGAGGCCAGAGAAATACAACGACTAGACCAGACATGAGTCTATTATTATACATATACTAACTTCTTATAAGCATCGAAAACAGGCAAGCCCAATAAAATAAAACTATGCCTTGTTGCCAACTGACGCACATCACACCTACCAGTGGTCATGGTTACCAGCAGCCATGGTTAGCACATGTGGAAACTGGATTACAAGTGTGTGTGGCGCAGTTCAACTTTGACCCATCCAGAGAAAGGCTATTGATTTGGCTTGAGAGCTAATGGACTGTAACGCTATTTGATGTCATCAGGAACAGCAACTTTCTTTCAATATTGGACGGCCCTGTGCTTGCACATAGAATTACATATAAACTCACATTATCGGATCTGTATGGGCTTGTAGTGTAAAAAGCCCCGCAGCGGTCAAAGGCACTGCATCGCAGCGCTAGATGCGTCACAACAGACCCGGGTTCGAACACAGGCTGTATCACAAACGGCCATGATCGGGAGTCCCATAGGACGGCACACAATTGGCCCAGCGTCGTCCGGGTTAGGGGAGGGTTTGGCCGGGGGTGCATTACTTGGCTCACCGCGCTCTAGCGACTTCTTGTGGCAGACTGGGTGCCTGCAGGCTGACGAGGTCATCAGTTGAACGGGGTTTCCTCCGACACATTGGTGCAGCTGGCTTCCGGGTTAAGCGGGTGGGTGTTAAGAAGCGCGGTTTGGCGGGTCATGTTTCGGAGGACGCATGACTCGACCTTTGCCTCCTGAGCCCATTGGGGAGGTGCAGCGATGAGACAAGATCGAAATTGAGGAGAAAAATGTGGTAAAATACAAAGAGTAATATATATTATATATATATAATATATATATTTATATTTATATATATAGTCACAGTTGAAGTCGGAAGTTTACATACACCTTAGCCAAATACATTTAAACTCAGTTTCACAATTCATGACACTGAATCCCTAGTAAAAATTCCATGTCTTAGGTCAGTCAGGATCACCACTATATTTTAAGAATGTGAAATGTCAGAATAATAGTAGAGAATGATTTTTCAGCTTTTCACATTCCCAATGGGTCAGAAGTTTACATACACTCAATTAGTATTTGGTAGCATTGCCATTAAAAATTGTTTAACTTGGGTCAAACGTTTTGGGTAGCCTTCCACAAGGTTTCCACAATACGTTGGGTGAATTTTGTCCCATTCCTCCTGACAGAGCTGGTGTAACTGAGTCAGGCTTGAAGCCCTCCTTGCGCGCACAGGCTTTTTCAGTTCCGCCCACAAATTTTCTATTGGATTGAGGTCAGGGCTTTGTGATGGCCACTCCAATACCTTGACTTTGTTGTCCTTAAGCCATTTTGCAACAACTTCGTAAGTATGCTTGGTGTCATTGTCCATTTGGAAGACCCATTGGCGACCAAGCATTAACTTCCTGACTAATGTCTTGACTAATGAGATGTGGCTTCAATATATCCACATAATTGTCCTGCCTCATGATGCCATCTATTTTGTGAAGTGCACCAGTCCCTCCTGCAGCAAAGCACCCACACAACATGATACTGCCACCGCCGTGCTTCACGGTTGGGATGGTGTTCTTCGGCTTGCAAGCCTCCCCTTTTTCCTCCAAACATAACGATAGTCTTTATGGCCAAACAGATTGATTTTTGTTTCATCAGACCATACGACATTTCTCCAACAAGTATGATCTTTGTCCCCATGTGCAGTTGCAAACCGAAGTATTGCCTTTTTATGGCGGTTTTAGAGCTGTGGCTTCTTCCTTGCTGAGCGGCCTTTCAGGTTATGTCGATATAGGACTCGTTTTACTGTGGATATACACACTTTTATACCGGTTTCCTCCAGCATCTTTACACGGTCCTTTGCTGTTGTTCTGGGATTGATTTGCATTTTTCGCACCAAAGTACGTTCATCTCTAGGAGTCAGAACGCGTCTCCTTCCTGAGCGTTATGACGGCTGCGTGGTCGCATGGTGTTTATACTTGCGTACTATTGTTTGTACAGATGAACATGGTACCTTCAGGCATTTGGAAATTGCACCCAAGGATGAACCAGACTTGTGGAGGTCTAAAAAACATTTTCTGAGTTCTTGGCTGATTTCTTTTGATTTTCCAATGATGTCAAGCAAAGAGGCACTGAGTTTGAAGGTAGGACTCGAAATACATCTAAGTGTACACCTCCAATTGACTCATTATGTCAATTAGCCGATCTGAAGCTTCTAAACCCATGGCATCATTTTCGGGGATTTTCTAAGCTGTTTAGAGGCACAGTCAACTTAGTGTATGTAAACTTCTGACCCACTGGAATTAGTGAATCAAAATGAATGATAAGTGAAATAATCTGTCTAAACAATTGTTGGAAAAATTACTTGTCATGCACAAAGTAGATGTCCTCACCGACTTGCCAAAACTATAGTTTGTTAACAAGTAATTTGTGGAGTAGTTGAAAAATGAGTTTTAATGACTACAACCTAAGTGTATGTAAACTTCAACTGTATATATACACAAATATACCCACACACTTTTGTGGATTCAGTCAAGTCAGTCGCTGATATCAGACACCACCTTCCAAACTGCATCTCCCAGCATAACCCATCCCATATCCCAGGAAGCGATGTGATGAGGGATGTGTACTGTACTCACCCCAAGGACCCAATGCTCTTGCACACCCCCAGGAGAGGCCTCTTGTCCGCAAAACCATCAATCATCAGCGGACCTAGGAGGAGAAGAGAGAAGGATGATGAGGGACTGACCGAGAGCAGTGAAACAACTGACCAACACAAAGAGGAACATTCATCATTAGGGGGCCCTATGCATGCGAGACAGGCCTGTTGTGTAGTGGGCCCGGGCCCAGCCTGCCAGAGCCACTCACTCCACTTAACCAACACTACCGCAGCAGGATGCGTGTTGATTACATTACAACAGCAGCTCTGTAATCAAGTTATAACCCCAAAAAACTCTGGAAGAGGAAATGGAGACAAAATATAAAATAGAACAAGAGAGACCCTCTCATTCCTGTCAACTTGGGAGGACTCATCCCCACCAACCACAAAATAATGCCCAGGTTTACATGAAGACCTATGGGGATCAAATATATTAACATACCAGCATGGAAGACATTAAGAGGAGAGAGACAGAGGACCAGAAATAGCACTCTGCGCAACATGTTGAACTCAAACCATCTTTCCCTCGGTATGGAGGAGAGGAACAAGAGGGGGAAAAAGAAAGAGAACGCCTTCAAAGCTGAGGAGGGTTTTGTCTCCCTCTGTGTTTAATTCTTTTGGTTTTGGAGGGGAAATTACAGTATGGTAAAAGCCAAGTGGGCATATTTAGATTCAGTCAAAAATGGCACCCTATTCCCTACATTGAGCGTCTACTTTTGACCAGGTCCCATAGGGCTCTGGCCAAAGTAGTGCACTATGTAGGGACTAGGGTGCCATTTGCGACACAAATTTAGGGCGGAGGAGAAAACATGTTGCATTAAGTCTACAGAGCCCATATTTCCCTAAATTGTCACATTCTTAAAGATGGTGTTGGGAGGGAGGGATTGGAGGGATGCGGTGTGTGTGTGTATGTGTGCGCGTGTAGTGGGAGTCCAGATTGAAGAAGATGTTAGGCCTGTGGAGGGGAGTCATTTAGCCCCGACAGTAATCACTGTGAGTTCCTGTGGTGTGACCGTGCCGTGTGGGAGAGCCAACATACCGTCCTCAAACCCCTAACACTCCCAAACACAGCCTTTCTTCTGCACTCATATTTCTGTCATCAAACATCACAACGGGGTCACCATATTGAGCTGTAGGCAAATATGATTACCCCAAAAGACCAAAGGGTTTCATTTGAACAATGCATTTCGGAAAATAAACAGTTTCTGTAAATAGAGTCAGGAGAAAAAGATCTAAGATCTCATTACTAGTGTTGACTACGCTTTGATTATGAGTGGACTGTCATTTCAGAGATATAGTTTAGCTCATTCGACATACAAATTCGACAATTGTATGTTTGAGCGTTGACTGTGTGCGCATCTACATTTGCCCATTCGACATTTGTATGTTTGAGTGTTGAGTGCGTGTTTATCTCATTTATAGAGAGAGGCAAGTCTAAAGTTAACATGTTTGCTGTTATAAATTATAGAATTTCCAGAGCTGTTTCAGTAATTAGGGCTTTAATATGGAGGCTGGGCCTCTGGGTCATAGGAGTTCAGGTCCAGCACAGAGGGCCAAAAAACACAATACTATTACTGACATCCACTCTACTGTTCAAGAGATCAACAAAGGACTCATACATATTACGATCACTTGTCATCAATGCTCATCTATTGTATTGTGAATCATTTTGGTAGGCGTATGTATGGTCTATACCAGAGGATGCTGGACTGATAAACGGAACGCTCTCTTCGGAAAACTGCAACTTCCGCCTCTATTCCGGGAAGGGGCCTTTTGCCTTTTTTGAACCGACACCTATTTTCAGGACTTTCCAAAACCGCCCACCCAGGATCCCGACTAAAACAATTGGTCTTTTAACAGCTCACCACAGAGCAACACTGTTTGCGCCCGGCTGGGTATAACAGATTGCAATCAGTGTCTCTCTCTCCCCCGCTAGTACAATTCATTTTTATTTTAGCGGTCAGAGAATCACTCCTCTCATGTGTTGGGTATCTGCTGCTTCTTATTACTGTCTGTGGCTTTCATCCCCGTCCAGGGCCCTTTCAATGCTGTCATTGTGCATTGTTGAAATCTGCCAAAGGACCGGAACACAGAGCAAGAACAAAAAGCTGAGTTTCTCACCAGAACGCCACATGCTAGAGTTTTGTGCTTTTCACTTCATTTCTGAATTATACCTGCAGTGACAGAAAATTCTAACTTCATGCCTGGAGAATAACTCATTGGCGGAACGAGGGAAATCAAATTGTGTACCGGCTTTAGATGATGTGAATGCTTATGCTTCTATATTAGATAAAACTGTGTCTGTCTGTGAGAGCGGTCCATAGGCAACCTTAAGGTGATATTACCCCTCTGCTTTCCTTTTGAAGTCTCTGGTTGAACATGATTAGATCAAAACCTTGGACATGTTTTTCCCTGGCCTGCCTCTCTTCCATACCTAACCTTTAGAAATGCCATTACCCCTGTAATACAATGCGGCCAATGAGTTACTTGTGCGAGAAATGCTGGTGGGGGGGGGCTCTGGCACTTCATTCTGAGCCAGCTGAGGCCAACAGTAATCATTCTTACAGGACTGCCTTTAATATTAGCATAGGAACAGGAAGAGAGGGGCTCCTGACTATTGACAAACCGGGTAGTCTTTAATTAATGCATGGTGTATCACTGCAAACACAAACAGCATAAATTGTGACACACTTAACTTCGTTTCAAGAGTGGTCCTTGAGCGCTGGCGAGAACAGATTTGAGTTTAAGCGATTACATTTTTTACGGAGGAAGAGAGATTCATGGCCGTGTTGAAGCCCACATCAGAGGAAAAACAAGACCAGTATCCTTCAAAACGCATCAATTCAACTGCAGAGCGTTTTTCTTCCACTTTGCAGATTGGGTGGACAAATATTGACTAACGTGGATAGACAGAAGGTTCATGTGGCATGACAAGCTGAAAACAGCTGAGCTTTTCTACTGATTTCTAGAACGACAGCATCTTGGGGACTTGAGTCGCTGGGAACGACGCGCTTACAATGTGCATCACATTCAAAGACAGTCCGATGTGAACCCGTAGAACGACATAAAAACTAAATGTTAGGGTACACCAAAAAGACGGCAGAGGTAAGCAGGTAGATACTCACTGATATGGGGCGCCGGCAGGATGTGGGCAGCTCTCACAGGTCCGTGGCGCACAGAGAAAAGCTCCTGGGCCTCCCCACCCAGCTACAACAGAGAGGGAAAAAAAGAATAGAGCAAGTTCAACAACAATATAACAAGTAAAGGTAACAAGTCAAAAGCTTTGAGACTATATTACAGTGGCTGGTCAGCTTTTTCTCCCGGCCTTCTGATATACATGCATACAATGAACGCTCAGTCTAAAACCATTCATTTACTCTGATTGCTTTTAAATAAAGGAAAGGAAATTAAACAAATGTATATATATTTTTTAAAGGCTTTAGTTGGTGTGCAAAAGACGACATTGTTATTTTACTGTGGTTACGGTGTCGTTTCGTCAAAGACACGTGGACAAGCGAACACCAGCTGAACAGAGGGAATAGAGCTCGGCAGGGGGGAAGCCCACCTATACAATGTTAGGGGAAACACTTGATAAGAAACGGTTAACAGTTGGCCATAGTCAGCAAGGCTGGAGTTGTTCTTTCTGATGATACTAAACTCCATGCGCTCGGTGGGGTGACCACTAGTTAAGAGAGATAGTGTCTTTATTAAGAGGTCACTCCGATAATCAATCCGGCCATACTTCCAATTAAGCCTCAGTGTCCTGAGGAGCCATGTCAGCTCCACATACCTACAGTAGTGATAGAATTATCAACGCTACACCACCAAACTTACAGCTCCGGTTTGGATGGAGGCTAAAGGATTAAGAAGTCGGCAGCAGGGCAAAGTCAAAAGACAATGTGGGGGCCCCTGACCGGAACAAAGAGAGATTTGTTCACACTGTAAGCAAAATAATCTATTCCAAATGCGTGGAAAGGGGCTTGTCGAGGAGGGGGGGCTGGTGGTTGAAGTGCCAGCCAAACCGCACATTAATAGCCACCAAGAAAGGTCCCCAAAGCATTGCGATGCAAACAAGCTGCCTACTCTTTCTGTGACCGAGCCAACAGAACAGAACGGGCTGCAGAGTCTGATAACCAGTCAGTCAGCTCAGCTGACGGCTTTCAAAAGAGCTATGATGACTGACATCTAAAATGCTTTAAACAGAACTGAGATCAAACATAGCCCAACATATAGTAACTCAAGAATAATAGGTTAGAAGATAGATACTGTTCTGGAAATAGTGTTGACACATTGACATTTTGAACATGTCCACCACATCTGCTGTGTAGGCCTATATCCCATCGTTCTGGGACGCTACAGTATCTATAGCTGGAGGACACCAATATATTTGAGGTTATTGTAGGTTGCTTCCCATCTTTACTTATGTGTCAGATGCAAGGAGAACTGTTAATGGAAATAAATCTGGTAGCTGTGTCCCTGCTCTATGCCATGGAGATGCAAGGTTATCCCCTGCATTAGGCCCCAGAGAGAGGCTTGTATAGTCAGGTCAGAACACTTGCGTGGTCTGAAGTGGCTCTGACGTGTGTAATGGTGCATTGTTTTAAGCACTAAACCCCATTTGTTTTCTTTTTTTTTGCAATAAATTAGTGAAATGTGCATTATCACAATACTGATGCCCTAATCCGCGTGTCTTAAGTAGATAAGCACATCCGAGGATGAACGCTCTTTTCGCAATTAGTAGCCTCTTTTCGAAATGGTGAATCGGGCCATTGTTTTTATTAAAAGTGCAGCCCGGCCCAGTGACAATCGACAGATTAGACTAGAGCACAGATAGAGGGAATAACTGGGTGTGGGATTTCTATGGCAAATGGAGAATAATGGAATTTGCCGGATTGTGTGTTGTGGAGGGGGTTTGGATAATAATACGGCGGGCATTGAGCATTACCGCACAGCTCATCCTTGCCTTAACCGGCTCTGTGTGACATGACAGCCAGGCATCAACATCTATCTCTGTTCTCCGCCATTACATTGGCCGCCTGCCAACACAGCAATATGCCAAATTGCTTCTTCGTGTTTAAAAAAAATGTTTTTCATTTTATTCATTTCATTTGTTGGTCTGGGTGGGATGTTTTCAAATGGAAACTAGTGTGTTGTACACTTTTCTAATCTGTAATACCCCTCAGTTGTGACTCACAATATCTGGGCCATATTCACAAGTGAACATAGACAGGACACACTGCATGACATATTGGTGGGGGATGAACATGATCAGTGAATAATGATGAATACTTTCAAACAAAAATAGTGGTTTTGGGATCCTAAAATAACTGCAATTGATTTAAATGTTAGTTTCCATCATGAGGGACACATGACAGGGACACACACAAAGAGCAACGTCTGGTACTAAGGACACAAGCAGGGGCCGTTTTCACTGTTGAGCTACAAAGCAGACTGCAGACCAGCAGTGATAACTTTACACCCTTTTGGAAACCGATGAAGCTCATAGCCAGGCAGCCGGTGGAGACAGTGTATCTGGGACTGTACTCAGTGTATCTGGGACTGTACTCAGGCTAGTTTTAATAATAACAGCACCCACACAGACACCTCTCTTCAAAGCTGGTCATTTCCCCCAACACCTACTCAGTCCAACAACTTGCCCACGCTAGTCTTGGACTTATCTGCCTGGGGCCTGGCAAGCGACACCTTTTCAGTCAAAGATCCCTGGCTATCTAACAGGACAGTAATACACAAACAAACTCCCTCTGTCAGCCCGTGTGTGTGTGTGTGTGTGTCTATGCAGTCAGTGCCATTACAGAGGGTGTTGGTTTAGCGACTGTCACAAACACTTCACAACCACTCACGGTTAGAGACCGAGGAGCTTTCATCACTTAATATGAACCCAGTGAAAAAACCTGTCCCAGAAACATGCCAAAACCACAGAAAAAGAGGGGAAGATGAAGAGGAAAAACACCTTAACAATGAATCAACCAGTTGGGGTCAATTCCAATCCTTGATCAACTGGTTTTGAAAAAGAACTATACCCAACTCAAGATGGTAATAGACTATAAACTCAACAAAAGAAACGTCCCTTTTTCAGGACCCTGTCTGTCAAAGATCATTCGTAAAAATCCAAATAACTTCACAGATCTTCATTGTAAAGGGTTTAAACACTGTTTCCCATGCTTATTCAATGAAAAACAAACCATTAACGAACATGCACCTGTGGAACGGTCGTTAAGACACTAACAGCTTACAGACAATAGATAATTAAGGTCACAGTTATGAAAACTTAGGACATTAAAGAGGCCTTTCTACTGACTCTGAAAAATATCAAAAGAACGATGCCCAGGGTCCCTGCTCATCTGCGTGAACGTGCCTTAGGCTTGCTGCAAGGAGGCATAAGGACTGCAGATGTGGCCAGGGCAATAAATTGCAATGTCCATACTGTAAGATGTCGAAGACAGAGCTACAGGGAGACAGGACGGACAGCTGATCGTCCTCGCAGTGGCAGACCACGTGTAACAACACCTGCCCAGGATCGGTATATCCAAACATCACACCTGCAGGACAGGTACAGGATGGCAACAACAACTGCCCGAGTTACACAAGGAACTGAGAGAGGCTGGACTGAGGGCTTGTAGGCCTGTTGTAAGGCAGGTCCTCACCAGAAATCACCGGCAACAACGTCACCTATGGGCACAAACCCACAGTCGCTGGACGAGACAGGACCGTCAAAAAGTGCTCTTCACGGTTTTGTCTCACCAGGGGTTCATACAAATACAAATATTTACACATGTTAAGTTTAATGAAAATAAATGCAGATGACAGTGAGAGGACCTTTCTTTTTTTGCTGAGTTTATGTAGTGCAGCAGCACATCTGCAGCTAGCTGGCTATGGCCCATCTCTCGGCATTTATTCTGGATGGTACCATGTAGGCAGGCTAGCGTAGCATATCGGTAGCTAGCTGGCTATGGCCCATCTCTCCTCATTTTTTCTGGATGGTACCATGCAGGCAGGCTAGCGAAGCACATCGGTAGCAAGCTGGCTATGGCCCATCTCTCCTCATTTATTCTGGATGGTACCATGTAGGCAGGCTAGCGTAGCACATCGGTAGCTCGCTGCCTATAGTCTCTCTCCTCAATTCTCAGAAGAGGTGCGTTAACAACAGACACGTCGTTCATTGTGTGTGTATGTCAGACAGCCTCCTGTGTTAGTGTGCGGAGGGAAAGAGTGTGTCATTTCCCTCGTGGCCTGTGGATGTTTAGAAAGGACTTATTAAGGAATTAGTCTGTTCAGAGCTCATAGGATGAACAGTTGAAGTTGGAAGTTTACATACACTTAGGTTGGAGTCATTAAAACTCGTTTTTCAACCACAATTTCTTGTTAACAAACTATAGTTTTGGCAAGACGGTTAGGACATCTACTTTCTGCATGACAAGTAATTTTTCCAACAATTGTTTACAGACAAATTATTTCACTTATCATTCACTGTATCACAATTCCAGTGGGTCAGAAGTTTACATACACTAAGTTGACTGTGCCTTTAAACATCTGGAAAATTACAGAAAATTATGCCATGGCTTTACAAGCTTCAGATCGGCTAATTGACATCATTTGAGTCAATTGGAGGTGTACACGTGGACGTATTTCAAGTCATACCTTCAATCTCAGTGCCTCTTTGCTTGACATCGTGGGAAAAATCAAAAGAAATCAGCCAAGACCTCAAATGAACCAAACATGAACCAGGATGAACCAAACACCTGAAGGTACCACCTTCATCTGTAAAAACAATAGTACGCAACTATAAACACCATGGGAAGAAGCAGCCGTCATACCGCTCAGGAAGGAGATGCGTTCTGTCTCCTAGAGAGGAACGCACTTTGGTGCAAAAAGTGCAAATCAATCCCAGAACAGCAAAGGACCTTGTAAAGATGCTGGAGGAAACAGGTACAAATGTATCTATATCCACAGTAAAACGAGTCCAATATCGACATAACCTGAAAGGCCACTCAGCAAGGAAGAAGACACTGCTCCAAAACCGTCATAAAAAAGCCAGACTACGGTTTGCAACTGCACATGGAGACAAAGATCCTACTTTTTAGATAAATGTCCTCTGGTCTGATGAAACAAAACTGGAACTGTTTGGCCATAATGACCATCGTTATGTTTGGAGGAAAAAGGGAGGGCTTGCAAGCCAAAGAACACCATCCCAACCGTGAAGCACGGGGGTGGCAGCATCATGTTGTGGGGATGCTTTGCTGCAGGAGGGACTGGTGCACTTCACAAAATAGATGGCTTCATGAGGAAGAAAAATTATGTGGATATTTTGAAGCAACATCTCAAGACATCAGTCAGGAAGTTAAACCTTGGTGGGTCTTCCAAAAGAACAATGACCCCAAGTAAACTTCCAAAGTTGTGGCAAAATGGCTTAAGGACAACCAAGTCAAGGCTACCTAAAATGTTTGACCCAAGTTAAACAATTTAAAGGCAATGCTACCAAATACTAATTGAGTGTATGTAAACTTCTGACCCACTGGGAATGTGATGTAAGTAATAAAAGCTGAAATAAATCACTCTCCACTATTATTCTGATATTTCACATTCTTAAAATAAAGTGGTGATCCTCACTGACCTAAGACAGGGAATTTGTACTACTATTAAATGTCAGGAATTGTGAAAAACTGAGTTTAAATGTATTTGGCTAAGGTGTATGTTCTGACTTAAACTGTATGTTAAGTTTGCATGTTTCTGTGACAGCTTGCACCTGAAACCTGATAGTCCTAAATGGAGGCCGTTGCAGAGTTGCGGGTTATTTGTTAAGTTGAGCTGACAAATTCCTCTAATGATTTTCCAAGAGAATTTCTCAATATTCCTGGAAACAAATTTACTGTGGTTGAAAAAATGGTTGTTTCAAAACAGATCTTTCAAATAGCCAATACATTTCCTCCTTGTTGGGCTTTGATATTAACTCTGAAGAATAAAAATCTGGGTGAAAAGAAATTGCAGGAAAAAGTTTAATGCCATTACCACTACTACGTTTCTCAGTAAGTGGTTTCTTACTTTACAACCTCATAAATATTTGACCCTGGGATGAGACAGGTCACATCAAAACAAACCACCTTCTAAGAATATCAAATGTCCTCCATCTTGTTGGCTAAGTCTACCTCCTCAGTGACAGGCGAGGAGGAGAGGAGGAAATGAGTGGCCAGTCTCTCACCTCCATGATTTTCCTCACCTTGTGGAGGCCTGTGCATGTCTCTACTGCGGAAGTCTGCTCCATGTGGGTGCAAAATAGTGATGTGGCGGGGGTGATAGTTACATATTGGGATATTATTTTTTACAATATATCGTTTTGACAATATCGCAATATAACTTTTGTGCTAGTTGGCTGTACCTGCACCAAACCTCAAGTATTTAATTTCATAGCCTGTTCTCCATCTTCTTTTTAAAATAGGGAGCTACTTTTCAACACTTTTATTTCCATGGCGATCAAAACTTGTTTTCTCATGGCTCTCTCTTGTCCCTTTGCAGCAGACATATGGTGAGCAATATGTTTGGAACATCGAATTGCAATAAAAATCACAATACATATCGTAGCGGCACCTAAGTATCGTGATAATTCTGTATCTTGAGGTCCCTGGCAATTCCCAGCCCTAGTGCACAAAAGGCGCTATGTGTCCTGTAATTGTGGGACCTGGAGAGAGTAGTGTCCTGTGGAAAGCACCCACCCTGCTCATCAAATGTAAACAGCTCTACACTTGAAATATTTCATTTGAACACCCACAACACAAAGACCCGCATCTCATATTTCAACACCCACAACACAGATCTTAGAGAGACCATTTGTGCAGAAGTTGTCAGGACTTGGAATTGCCTGGAGCGTTTTAAGAAGAGAATAGCTGTAACACCCTGGTATATCCTGACATCTAGTGGGGGACAAGGAGTACTGGAAGTCAGATACAATAACGTCTCTGTGGTCTTTTGTCGTTGTATGAACATCTTTCTATTGACTTCAACACCAACACCAGTTGGTTGTGTTACTGGTGGTCTTTATGTTACAGGTGGTCTGTATGTTATAGGTGGTCTTTACTCACGGATATGCTCCATATTTGCATCCCGTCGGCGTAACCAATCATGAGGCAGAGAGGAGGGTCACTGCAGCCACTGTGCATCTCCAGGAACTCTGGGGAGCGGGACGTATCTGACGGACACACAGCAAAACACACAGGGATGTTATACATTTATATACGGGGGAAAAACAAGAGCTGGCGCACACCCAGAAAAATGTGTTTGTGTGGAGGTGCTGACCTATGGCGAATAAACTTTTAAAACTACCAAAATAAGATATTTTTATTTTCACCTGTTCATGTGGGAAAGTCTACGTAGGAAAAACGAAAAGACAATTAAAATATCGCATAGCTGAACACCGCAGCTCAGTCAGGTGTAAGAACATTGACTACCCAGTAGCAGCTCACTTTGTTGAAACTAACCATCCCATCTCCTCCCTCAAATACACAGGCATTAAGCATGTTACTCTACCAAGGAGAGGAAGTAACGTCGAGATCTGACTACTACAAAGGGAGGCTTACTGGATATCCTATCCAAAAACATTGACCCCTCGTGGTCTCAATACTGAGTTTGATCTCAGGCACTTCTTATGAACAAGTCTTATAATTGTATATATACTTCCTACAGCTTATTAGCGTACACCTAATATGTTCCCCCTGTTGATGCTAATATTATGTACAATATTCAATTATGTTTCTATATGATTACAATAGCCTAATATATTTAATGTCATAAAAACAATAGTTTAACAGTTTCACTAATTAATGAATTAACTTAATCATTATGACAAACCCCTCACTATTGTCTTTGGTAGCACTAATTGCACTATTTGTCTACATAACCTGGTAAAAGTATTCATGACATTACACTGAAGAAGGCACATGATGCTGAAACGTTGGTAAAAACCCAATAAATTACTGGGAGTTTATATATGGACTGTGCGACTCTATTTTGATAGTTTATACATTTCTATTCAGTTAACTCTGTAGACTGATTAAAACTTATTTTGATTTGAATTGACTAATCCAAACCAGGGCATTTCTTTAGCAGGCTGCATCCCAGAGACCCAGACATCATAACTGTTGTATGTGCCTGTTTTGTGTATGCATCTGTGTCGGTGTCTCTCCCCACAAACACACATTGAGATGACAAAACAGTAGAAACACCTTCCTAACATTGAGTTGCACAATCCCCCCCAGCACCTACAACCATAACCCTTTCAAAAGGCAGACATCTTTCGTCTTGCCCATTCGCCCTCTGAATGGCACACACACAATCCATGTCTCAATTGTTCCAAGGCTTAAAAATCCTTCTTTTAACCCATCTCCTCCCCTTCATATACACTGACTGAAGTGGATTTAACAAGTGACCAATAAGGGAGCATAGCTTTCACCTGGATTCACCTGGTCAGTCTGTAATGGAAAGAGCAGGTGTTCTTAATGTTTTGTATATTCTGTGTATAATCAGTTTATAAAATAGATTTTACTGTTGTGTTTGTTGCTGCTATCTAAAATGATGAATCCTGGTCCAACGAAACATGACAATTTGTCTTTGTCAAGTTCAAAAATATTTCTGAATGAACTCGTTCACAATGTAGAACAATGTTTGGGGTTTAAGTGTTCCAGTGAATTCATTTAAATAATATTCAACCCTAGCTACTTTGAATGTGTGTCAACTCTAGCCGCTTTTAATGTATTTCAACTATTCCTTCCGTATGGAACCATTTGCTTTACATTGACCATGCAAAGCAGGAACAGTGAAGTTCTAATTGATTCCTCTTCAAAGTGGTAGAATGTTTTATAAACACAGCCAATGATGCTGCGTCTAATCAACACATCTGCTGTCGGATTGAGGGAGAGATCTGGTGTGTGCGCACACAAACACACGTGCCGCTGAGATTACATCAGGCCTGTCACTCAAAGTCCTTACAATAATGAACCATCAAATGGTTGACAAACAATGCCTGCCAAAGGAACTATTCATGTGTCACATTTAAACTATTTTCTTCCCAGGCATTGTAAGAAGAGGCCACTTATCAGCATATTTCAGTCCACTCCAAATATTCTAGAACCTGTTATTTATTTATTTATTTATATATATATATATATATATATATATATAGTCACGTTCTGACCATCGTTCGTGGATATGGTTCTCAATCAGAGGCAGGTGTTAGTCATTGTCTCTGATTGGGAACCATATTTAGGTAGCCTGTTTTGTGTTGGGTTTTGTGGGTGATTGTTCCTGTCTTTGTGTTTGTGGCACCAGATAGGACTGGTTTGGTTTTTGCACGTTTCTTGTTTTGTAGATTGTAGTATTTTCATCTTTATTAAAGATGCACAAAACTAACAACGCTGCATTTTGGTCCGCCTCTCTTTCCCCACAAGAAAACCATTACACACACACATATATATGCATATACATATATATATATATACACATATGGTTTAACCTAATCTCTAGATTTAAAATACCAGATAATAATGAGGCAAGATATCACTTGTTATCAAAATGTGTCCACCTCAAGAGTGAACAAAAGACAGTCGAGGGGGGAAGCTTTGAAACTGTTCTTAGACTTACCATTGAGGTCAGCTTTCTCAAATCTGACCCAAACTATTTTCTCTTTTTCATCAGTTGGGGGTGCACCTGTGTATGCCTTGAATAGACAAAATTAAATCAGATGAAATTATTACTGAGTCTGTTTATGTCATAGAATAAAATAATAATAAACTTCAATAGGATCTCTGTGGATAATGTGTGATTGAGTTAATAATATAGTTATTATGCCTTATAAAAATAACATTGACAGCCTGAGTAAACTAGTCAATCTGAGTAATGGTAACATGTAAATGTAATATACATTGATGTTACTGGAGAAAAGACGACAATCAAATAAAACAGTGTTACCTGAGGGACCACATCTTGGAGGAAGGTCACAACACTCTCCATATACGACTGCTCACTGTAATAACATAAGAGTATTACCTTGCTGAATGTGTACAGTACCAGTCAAAAGACTGGACACACTGACTGCACTTGAAATGCTCAAAGTTCTTGAAACGTTCCACATGGACTGACATTCATGTCTTAAAGTCATGATGGACTGTCATTTATCTTTGCTTATTTGAGCTGCTCTTGCCATAATTTAGACTTGGTCTTTCACCAAATAAAGATAGCTTCTGTATTAGAAGTCGACCGATTATGATTTTTCAACGCTGATACCGATTAATCGGACGATGTTTTGTTTTTGTTTTTGTACGAATGACAATTACTAACAATACTGAATGAACACTTATTTTAACTTAATATAATACATCAATAGCCTCAAGTAAATAATGAAACATGTTACATTTGGTTTAAATAATGCAAAAACAAAGTGTTGGAGAAGAAAATAAAAGTGCAATATGTGCTATGTAAGAAAGCTAACGTTTCAGTTCCTTGCTCAGAAAATGAGAACATAGCTGGTGGTTCCTTTTAACATGAGTCTTCAATATTCCCAGGTAAGAAGTTTTAGGTTGTAGTTATTATAGGAATTATAGGACTATTTCCCTCTATACCATTTGTATTTCATTAACCTTTGACTATTGGATGTTCTTATAAGCACATTAGTATTGCCAGTTTAAAAGTATAGCTTCAGTCCCTCTCCTCGCTCCATGTGGACTTCAGGAAACAGCAGAGGGAGCACCCCCCTATCCACATCGATGGGACAGTAGTGGAGAGGGTAGTAAGTTAAGTTCCTCGACGTACACATCACAGACAAACTGAATTGGTCCACCAACACAGACAGCGTTGTGAAGAAGGCGCAGCAGCGCCTCTTCAACCTCAGGAGGCTGAAGAAATTCGGCTTGTCACCAAAAGCACTCACAAACTTCTACAGATGCACAATCGAGAGCATCCTGTCGGGCTGTATCACCGCCTGGTGCGGCAACTGCTCCACCCTCAACCGTAAGGCTCTCCAGAGGGTAGTGAGGTCTTCACAATGCATCACCGGTGGCAAACTACCTGCCCTCCAGGACACCTACACCACCCGATGTCACAGGAAGGCCATAAAGATCATCAAGGACAACAACCACCCGAGCCACTGCCTGTTCACCCCGCTATCATCCAGAAGGCGAGGTCAGTACAGGTGCATCAAAGCAGGGACCGAAAGACTGAAAAACAGCTTCTATCTCAAGGCCATCAGACTGTTAAACAGTCACCACTAACATTGAGTGGCTGCTGCCAACATATTGACTCAACTCCAGCCACTTTAATAATGGGAAATGTAAAATATATCACTAGCCACTTTAAACAATGCTACTTAATATAATGTTTACATACCCTACATTACTCATCTCATATGTATATACTGTACTACTGCATCTTGCCTATGCCGTTCTGTACCATCACTCATTCATATATCTTTATGTACATCTTCTTTATCCCTTTACACTTGTGTGTGTATAAGGTAGTAGTTTTGGAATTGTTAGGTTAGATTACTCGCTGGTTATTACTGCATTGTCGGAACTAGAAGCACAAGCATTTCGCTACACTCGCATTAACATCTGCTAACCATGTTTAAGTGACAAATAAATTTGATTTGATTCCCTGGGCTCGAACCAGCAACACAACGACAGCAAGCATCATCGAAGCAGCGTTACCCAAGCAGAGCAAGGGGAACAACTACTCGAAGGCTCAGAGCAAGTGACGTTTGAAACGCTATTAGCGCGCACTAACTAGCTAGCCATTTCACTTCAGTTACACCAGCCTCATCTCGGGAGTTGATAGGCTTGAAGTCATAAACAGCGCAATGCTTGAGGCACAACGAAGATCTGCTGTCAAAACGCACGAAAGTAATGTTTGAATGAATGTTTACGCGCCTGCTACTACCTACCACCGCTCAGTCAGATACTTAGATACTTGTATGCTCAGTCAGATTATATGCAACGCAGGACACGCTAGATAATATCTAGTAATAACATCAAGCATGTGTAGTTAACTAGTGATTATGATTGATTGTATTTTATAAGATAAGTTTAATGCTAGCTAGCAACTTACCTAGGCTTAATGCATTCACGTAACTCCTTGTGGAGTGCAACGAGAGAGAGGCAGGTCGTTATTGCGTTGGACTAGTTAACTGTAAGGTTGCAAGATTGGATCCCCCAAGCTGACAAGGTGAAAATCTGTCATTCTGCCCCTGAACGAGGCAGTTAACCCACCGTTCCTCGGCCATCATTGAAAATAAGAATGTGTTAACTGACTTGCATAGTTAAATAAAGGTATAAAAAAATATAAAACTCAGCAAATCGGCGCCCAAAAATACCGATTTGCAATTGTTATGAAAACTTGAAATCGGGCCTAATTAATCAGCCATTCCGATTAATTGGTCGACCTCTATTCTGTATACCACCCCTACTTTGTCACAACACAACTGATATGCTCAAACACATTAAGGAAGAAAGAAAGAAATTCCACAAATTAACTTTTAACAAGGCACACCTGTTAAATGAAATGCATTCCATGTAACTACCTCATGAAGCTGGTTGAGAGAATGCCAAGAGTGTGCAAAGCTGTCATCAAGGCAAAGGGTGGCTACTTTGAAGAATCTTAAATACATTTACATTTGTTACCACATGCTTCCATGTGTTATTTCATAGTTTTGATGTCTTCACTATTATTTTGCAATGTAGAATATAATATAAATAAAGAAAACCCCTTGAATGAGTAGGTGTGTTCAAACTTTTGACTGGTACTGTAGATACCTATAAGTATAAGATTAAAATTATTGAAGGTAGTGTATGCATAGATAAGTATTATCTTGGCACTTTATTCAGTCAAATTCGTTGCAGATAACACTCTGTAACGCCATCTCTACCACAGGAAAGTGGTAAGGAAATATACTGAACCAGACCATATCAATCCATAGCACTGAAGCATGTCTGAAACCGATGGTTACTAACAACCATCATGTGATGTTAGATAATATGTCTTTGCAAGGGGAAACTTGTATTAGTTGGCTGCCCAGACCCATCCAGTGGAATAGCTGAAAACCTATTATTGTGTGTGTGTGTGTGTTTATTGTGTGTGTTCGTGTCCTTACGTGGCAGCTTGTGCTCGTACCACAACCCCTCCAGCACAGCGGCTTGGTCTGCGCGGGGAGTCTGATGCCATTTTGGCTCCAAGTCTTTATCCTACAGAGGAAAGAACAAGACCATTAAACACTGCTATTAGCTGATTGTAATTTATGTCTCTATTTCCATAAAGTAGACCAGTAGATTTCCGTATAGGGCATAGAATGGACACAAAAGGTCTAAAACAGATTCCTACCACTTTTGGTTGTACTAATAGAACATTTTGTACTACAAAATGTAGGCCTGCCGGTAACCCTGACAGGCCACACAGTAAACCACGCCCCCGCCCAAACAAACCTGCCTGATATAACCAAGATTAGGGACAAATCACACTCCTATGAGTTCTAAACACATTACATGCAATAACTAGGATGTAGGTCTGTTTTTATTTTCAATATGTTTCCTGTATCACATACCAATATGGGCTTGATTACCTTTGCAACATAAAAGTATCTGAAGGTTGTCATTAAAGCAACAAAGAGTGAGAATGTTGTTCATTGACAACAGCCCAGTGTTCAACACCATAGTGCCCTCCAAGAACATCACTAAGGTAAGGACCCTGAGACTGAACACCTCCTTCTGCAACTGAATCCTGGACGGGCCACCCCAGGTGGTGAAAGTAAACAACACATCTGCCACGCTGACCCTCAACACTGGGGCCCCTCAGGGGTGCGTGCTTAATCCCCTCCTGTACTCCCTGTTCACCCACTCAAAAACCATCAAGTATGCAGACGACACGATGGTGGTAGGCCTGATCACCGATGACAATGAGACAGCATATAAGGAGGATGTCAGAGACCTGGAAGTGTGGTGCCAAGACAACAACCTCTCTAAAAAATAAGCATGAAAAAGGAGCCGATCGTGGACTACATTCACATCAACAAGGCTATAATGGAGCGGGTCGAGAACTTCAAATTCCTCTGTGTCCACATCACTGATGATCTATCATGGTCCACACAACAACACAGTCATGAAGAGGTCTCAACAACGCCTCTTCCCCCTCCTGTGGATGAAAAGATAAGGCATCACCCCACAGATCTTCAAAAATGTATACAGCTGCACCATTGAGAGAATCTTGACTGGCTGCATCACTGCTTAGTACGGCAACTGCTTGGCATCTGACCAGAAGATGCTACAGAGGGTAGTGCGTACGGCACAGTAAATCACTGTGGCAGAGCTCCCTGCCATCCAGGACCTCTATACCACGCGGTGACAGAGGAAGGCCCTAAAAATTGTCCAGCTACCCAAGTCATAGACTGTTCTCTCTGCTACTGCACGGTAAGTGGTACCAATGCACCAAATCTGGAAATTTGTTATGCGACTACAATGATCTCCCCCTTTTGTGTCTAATTTGAAACTTGTGTAGTGTTGTTGGCCAGCTGTCAGTCTGTGAAAGCACTTGTTAACCAGTAGGAGAGTGGGGTAAGTTGAATGTTTTACATTCAGCATCACTCCGTCAAGGGAAATATAGAATTGTTTCTAACAAAGATATCTAGGCTACATACAGTGCCTTGCGAAAGTATTTGGCCCCCTTGAACTTTGCGACCTTTTGCCACATTTCAGGCTTCAAACATAAAGATATAAAACTATTTTTTGTGAAGAATCAACAACAAGTGGGACACAATCATGAAGTGGAACGACATTTATTGGATATTTCAAACTTTTTTAACAAATCAAAAACTGAAAAATTGGGCGTGCAAAATTATTATGAAAGTATTATGAAACCTCTAACAATAAATTAATTTGACTTGGTGAAAATCTTTGTTTTTTTTACTTGCTGAGCACCATTCCATGTGTTTTTTTCCTTCACAGACTATATGAAATGCTATATGAAGCTAAATATTTGGTCAAATTACACATTTTGTGTATGTTTTCCTAGAAGAGTGGCTCAACGTACCTCTTTAGCTCAATTTACGCCCCTCTCCCCTCGTAACGTCATCTAACTTAGAGCCCTCTTGCGGTTTGGTTTTATGTTTGTAGCTAATAAGTATCCCGACAAATGGTTATCGGAACTTGGGTTAAACTAACAAACTAATAATGAAGAGGTAACGTTACACGAACTACTGTTAGCCTTGCTATTTGCCAAGGATTGCAACATTTGCTATCTAACGTTATCTAGTTAAAGTTGGTTCCTTCGGCTACATGGCCAGCCTCAAATCACCAACTGAAGACGACTTAGTTAGCTAACAAGCAAGCTAAATGCCTGCTGATATGAATAGTTTGAGGGGGAAATGCCAACATTGTTTGATAAATGTAGCTATAGTAGCTTGCTAGCTGTGTCAAGAACAAGAGTCAGTGTCCTGTGTCTAGGACAGCAAGTAGCTAACCACCACCAGACAACATAAATTGTCAAACACCAGAAGCTACATCTATTTATTAAATATCATTCGCTTAAACCAATTAATTTATATGGTATTCAATACGTACCTAGTCTAGTGTGTTGTTAGCTTCTTTAGTTCAACGGAGCCCCTCAGCAAATGCCACAAAACAGTGGGAAAACCGTAGAAGTGTTAAGACCAATGGCAGCATTCCTGTGCATTCATCAAGCCAATCAGGGTACGGCAGAGGCGGTGTTGTAGGTCCTCGACCAATCAGAGTGAACAATAATACCGTATCTTGTGGTCTGTAAGCGTGGTCGCAATATTGGGGATCGTTTCGTGAGATCTGACCTGAGCCAACTCAAACACTCTTGACACCAATTCCAAATGGGACATACAAATTTGGCGCATGCGCACAATGCAACAGCACTACAAAAACATACGGGTCGAAAAGTTCCTGTGAGGGGTATCAGCTCATGCAAGACAAAGGGAGTAATCTATCTCATCACCTGTTCATGTGGGAAAGTCTACGTAGGAAAAACGAAAAGACAATTAAAATATCGCATAGCTGAACATCGCAGCTCAATCAGGTGTAAGAACATTGACTACCCAGTAGCAGCTCACTTTGTTGAAACTAACCATTCCATCTCCTCCCTCAAATACACAGGCACTGAGCATGTTACTCTACCAAGGAGATGAGCTAAGTGGAGATCCGCCTACTATAGAGGGAGGCATATTGGACATCCTCTCTAAAACCATTGACCCCTAGTGATCTTTGATCTCAGGCTCTTATGACATTTTTTTCTTCACGGTTATTTTTTAGTCTTATAAATTAACATATTCTTAAAGATATTGGAAACAATTACATATGTGAAATGAATTTAATAATGTATGTTGATGCTAATATTATGTACAATATCTAATTATGTTTCCATATTATAATAGACTAATACAGTTTAAGTCAGAAGTTCACATACACCTTAGCCAAATACATTTAAACTCAGTTTTTCACAATTCCTGACATTTAATCCTAGTAAAAAAATCCCTATTTTAGGTCAGTCAGAATCAACACTTTATTTTAAGAATGAATTGTCAGAATAATAATAGAGCGAATGATTCATTTCAGCTTTTATTTCTTTCATCATATTCCCAGTGGGTCAGAAGTTTACATACACTCAATTAGTATTTAGTAGCATTGCCATTAAAAATGGTTTAACTCAGTTCAAACGTTTCGGGTAGCCTTCCACAAGCTTCCCACAAAAGGTTGGGTGAATTTTGGCCCATTCCCACTGACAGAGTTGGTGTAACTGAGTCAGGTTTGTAGGCCTCCTTGCTCAAACACGCCTTTTCAGTTCTGCCCACAAATGTTCTATAGGGTTAAGGTCAGGGCTTTGTGATGGCCACTCCAATACCTTGACTTTGTTGTCCTTAAGCCATTTTGTCACTACTTTGGAAGTATGCTCGGAGTCATTGTCCATTTGGAAGACCCATTTGCAACCAAACTTTAACCTCCTGACTGATGTCTTGAGATGTTGCTTCAATATATCCACATAATTTTCCTCCCTCATGTGGCCATCTATTTTGTGAAGTTCACCAGTCCCTCCTGCAGCAAAGCACACTGCCACCCTCGTGCTACATGGTTGGGATGGTGTTCTTCGGCTTGCAAGCTTCCCCCTTTTCCTCCAAACATAGCGATGGTCATTATGGCCAAACAGTTCTATTTTTGTTTCATCAGACATTTCTCCAAAAAGTACAATTTTTGTCTCCATGTGCAGTTGTAAACTGTAGTATTGCTTTTTTATGACGGTTTTGGAGCAGTGGCTTCTTCCTAGCTGAGCGGCCTTTCAGGTTATGTCGATATTGGACTCATTTTACTGTGGATATAGATACATTTGTACCTGTTTCCTCCAGAATCTTCAGAAGGTCCTTTGCTGTTGTTCTGGGATTGATTTGCACTTTTTGCACCAAAGTGCGTTCATCTTTAGGAGACAGAACACATCTCTTTCCTGAGCGGTATGACGGCTGTGTGGTCCCATGGTGTTTATACTTCCATACTATTGTTTGTACAGATGAACGTGATACCTACAGGCATTTGGAAATTGCTCACAAGGATCAACCAGACATGTGGAGGTCTACAATTATTTTTCTGAGGTCTTGGCTGATTTCTGTTGATTTTCCCATGATGTCAAGCAAATAGGCATTGAGCTTGAAGATAGGACTTGAAATACATCCACAGGTACACCTCCAATTGACTCAAATGTTGTCAATTAGCCTATCAGAAGCTTCTAAAACCATGACATCATTTTCTGGAATTCTCCAAGCTGTTTAAAGGCACAGTCAACTTAGTGTATGTAAACTTCTGACCCACTGGAATTGTGATACAGTGAATTATAAGTGAAATAATATGTCTGTAAACCATTTTTAGAAAAATTACTTGTGTCATGCACAAAGTAGATGCCCTTACCGACTTGCCAAAACTATAGTTTGTTAACAAGAAATTTGTGGAGTGGTTGAAAAATAAGTTTGAATGACTCCGACATAAGAGTATGTAAACTGTAATGTAACTGTATATTCCATGTGCTGTAAACTATTGTATTTTAACAGTTTCACTCAATTCATTCTAATCAACCTAATAATTATGACACACCCCTCACTATTGTCATTGGTTGATCTAATTGCACTGTTTGTCTATATAACCTGTTTCAAGCATTTATAACATTACCCTGAAAGCAGTTATGCCAAAACATGGGTGTTTTACCCAATAAATTACTGGAAGTTTATATATATATATATATATATATATATATATATATATATAGAGAGAGAGAGAGAGAGAGAGAGAGAGAGAGAGAGAGAGAGAGAGAGAGAGAGAGAGAGAGAGAGAGAGAGAGAGAGACAGCGTGCGACTCTCTTTATTTATTTATATAGCTTACTGTAATGTACCATGTGCCTACAATTAGTATACATGGGTTCATTTAGGGGATTTCTACACTGGCAATTGTAGAGGCTTAATCTGTCTGGGAGACCGGCCCTTAATGAGAAAGTACCCCAGACCCCAATCGTGGGGTCAATAGTAAGTGCATTTGACTGCTTGGCATATTGTTTACCCAGTAATTTATGTGAACTGATGTACATGTATTGTCTAATCATTTTATTGTTTACCCAATAACTTGTGAACTGATCTACATGTAGTCTAATCCTTTTGTTTACCCAGTAATTTATGTGAACATGTACATGTAGTCTAATCATTTTCATATTGTTTACCCAGTAACTTGTGAACTGATGTGCATGCTTAATTTAATCATTTTCTGTACAGTGAGTGTTTTGTCCATTATGGGATTGAATCCAATTCTGTTCTTCACATTCCTACTGACAAAAGCAACAGAAAGGTTGAAATAGGCAGCTTGGGTTGGTATCTTATGTCCTTATCAGGATATTACTTCCTTGGACCACGTTGGTCATGTTCAGCTTCGTGTAGGAGAAGTGGTACTTCCATTGCATCCACTTCTTCATCAATAACGAAGGTGAATGCCATCTGACATTGTTGCATTTCCAAGAAACAGCACAAGTTGTCTGACTTGCTGTCGGTGCATATGTACCCCCTTCCATCTACAGTCGGCTACTTTCACCTTACCACTCAAACACGCCAAGTGAATCAAGTCGTCTCCATTCTAACCAGATATTCCTTGAAGGGAAACACTTAAAGATGCACTATTCAGAAATCACTCCGATAAAATTCTAATAGCTCCTCTAATAACTTAACAAGAAGCATAGAAACAGTGCACATAAAACAGATCTATCCCTTCTTAGAGTTCCTTTAAATGAGAATCAGAGAAATATAATTTAGTGGGCCGCCCACAAAGTTACATATTGCAGCTTTAAGATGTTAAATGCAACTGGACCATGCTGTGCTAGTTGGTCGTCACTAGTTACCACAGCCACAAAGTCATAAACCCTGCTAATTTATACAATTTATCTTCTTAAAATGTGATTTTAAACCTAACCACACTGCTAACCTTATGCCTAACCCTAACCTTAAAACCACCAAAAAGATAATTTCAGTTTCCATACATTTTTATGACAGCGACTCTAATGACAGCGACTCTAATCTCAGAATATTGAAGAAATTCAGTGAGGGCCATTACAGTGTTCTACAGGAGCACCATCGAGAGCATACTGTCGGGATGGATTACAGCCTGGTGCGGCAACTCCACCACCAAGGACCGTAAGGCGCTACAGATTGTGGTACGTTCAGCCGAACACACACTGCCTGCCCTCCAGATCAGCTACAACACCAGGTGTTGCAGGAAGGCCAAAACAAATCACCAGGGACCCCAGCCATGGCCTGTTCTCCAGTTTCCATCACTCGGACATGGGCAGTATAGTATAGCATCATGGCAAAAACTGTAAGACTGGCCAATAGCTTCTATCCCCAGACCATCAGGCTGCTGAATAGCCACCACTAATCAGCTACCCATTTTCACTGCACCATGTAATTACATCTGCAACCCTGTACATGTGACTATTAAACTAATCTAAAACCTAATTATTATTTTGTGGCTGTGGTAACAAGTCGAAACCCTGCTTGTCTGTCTGCATTCAAAACAACTGGGAACCTGGAAATCTCAGACTTCTGAGCAATCAAGACAACTGTGAACACCTGACGGTCATTAAAATCGGAATTCCAAGTCAGACACTCAGCATCTTTCTAGAACTCCAACATTCCGACCTGAAGCTCACTGACGTCGTGATTTCACCGTTTTTCCACCTAAGTTTAAAGTTGTCTTGAAAGCACCCTGCGCTGTGAGTCAAGTGGGTCACGTCTTGTTTAATTATTTCCTTCTCTACTCTTTTGTGTTTGTCAAGTGATCTGTGTGTATGGGCTGGTGTGACCTTCAGCCTGTGTATTTGTAGTTTGAGAATTTAACAATTACTGTATAAAAAAAACATATTCTACATTGAATGATTGGGCCTTAGGAGTTCACATCAGTGTCTAAGTTAGTATATACACTGCTCAAAAAAATAAAGGGAACACTAAAATAACACATCCTAGATCTGAATGAATGAAATATTCTTATTAAATACTTTTTTCTTTACATAGTTGAATGTGATGACAACAAAATCACACAAATTATCAATGGAATCAAATTTATCAAGCCATGGAGGTCTGGATTTGGAGTCACACTCAAAATTAAAGTGGAATACCACACTACAGGCTGATCCAACTTTGATGTAATGTCCTTAAAACAAGTCAAAATGAGGCTCAGTAGTGTGTGTGGCCTCCACGTGCCTGTATGACCTCCCTACAATGCCTGGGCATGCTCCTGATGAGGTGGCAGATGGTCTCCTGAGGGATCTCCTCCCAGACCTGGACTAAAGCATCCGCCAACTCCTGGACAGTCTGTGGTGCAACGTGGCGGATGGAGCGAGACATGATGTCCCAGATGTGCTCAATTGGATTCAGGTCTGGGGAACGGGCGGGCCAGTCCATAGCATCAATGCCTTCCTCTTGCAGGAACTGCTGGCACACTCCAGCCACATGAGGTCGAGCATTGTCTTGCATTAGTAGGAACCCAGGGCCAGACACACCAGCATATGGTCTCACAAGGGGTCTGAGGATCTCATCTCGGTACCTAATGGCAGTCAGGCTACCTCTGGCGAGCACATGGAGGGCTGTGCGGCCCCCCAAAGAAATGCCACCCCACACCATGACTGACCCACCGCCAAACCGGTCAGGCTGGAGGATGTTGCAGGCAGCAGAACGTTCTCCACGGCGTCTCCAGACTGTCACGTCTGTCACATGTGCTCAGTGTGAACCTGCTTTAATCTGTGAAGAGCACAGGGCGCCAGTGGCGAATTTGCCAATCTTGGTGTTCTCTGGCAAATGCCAAACGTCCTGCATGGTGTTGGGCTGTAAGCACAACCCCCACCTGTGGACGTCGGGCCCTCATACCACCCTCATGGAGTCTATTTCTGACCGTTTGAGCAGACACATGCACATTTGTGGCCTGCTGGAGGTCATTTTGCAGGGCTCTGGCAGTGCTCCTCCTTGCACAAAGGCGGAGGTAGCGGTCCTGCTGCTGGGTTGTTGCCCTCCTACGGCCTCCTCCACGTCTCCTGATGTACTGGCCTGTATACTGGTAGCGCCTCCATGCTCTGGACACTACACTGACAGACACAGCAAACCTTCTTGCCACATCTTGCATTGATGTGCCATCCTGGATGAGCTGCACTACCTGAGCCACTTGTTTGGGTTGTAGACTCCGTCTCATGCTACCACTAGAGTGAAAGCACCGCCAGCATTCAAAAGTGACCAAAACATCAGCCAGGTAGCATAGGAACTGAGAAGTGGTCTGTGGTCCCCACCTGCAGAACCACTCCTTTATTGGGGGTGTCTTGCTAATTGCCTATAATTTCCACCTGTTGTCTATTCCATTTGCACAACAGCATGTGAAATTTATTGTCAATCAGTGTTGGTCCAAAGTGGACAGTTTGATTTCACAGAAGTGTGATTGACTTGGAGTTACATTGTGTTGTTTAAGTGTTCCCTTTATTTTTTTGAGCAGTGTAGGTTACGGTCTCATGTATTATCCAGGTAATGCTCCAAATGTCACCTAATAAAATAACTATTGTCGTTTAATTCTGTGAGCTGGACATGGGAAGAAAACTGTTAATTAAAGGCACATTAGGCTTTTTAATCTGAAAAGGAACATTACAACCGTTTCTATATAATTTGTGCTACATAGGTGCAGACAGCAAAACAGGTTGCTCAAAATTGTGCGTCTGTAAATGTTTGAGGGTTTTAGGTGCCAAGTCAAATTTCTAAAGTGTAACTGCCATTAACTTATTCTGCAATTACTGTGTCAAAAATATCAATCGACAGCAGTGTCAAAACTGCAATCTTTTTTTTGTAAGGCACCACACCTGCCCAACTGAGCTAGTTGAACATTTCAGTCAGTGATTGCCTAAATTCAAAATCACCTGGTTTTCCAGGCCGGTTAAATAAAAAACATGAAGTGCCTGCTGCACTCCATGACTAGGGTTGCCTACACCTGGGTTAGGGGGTTGGCTTGACAGTTGCTGGACCCAGGTTCCAATTTGCAACAATATCATTTCACCTTGCCTCGGGACCAAATGGGTGAATTTATAAATTGGAAACAGATCATCCTCCCGAAACAGATTTTTGTTGTTGATTTAAAAAATAAATGTAACCTTTATTTAACTAGGCAAGTCAGTTAAGAACAAATGCTTATTTACAATGACGGCCTACCCCGGCCAAACCCGGACGACGCTGGGCCAATTGTGCGCCGCTTTATGGGACTGTTAGGAATTTTATGAATAAATGACTAAACAATATCCCCAATTTAAATAGAACTGTAACTAAGTAAATGTATACCATGTTTTATTATACAGTGGGGCAAAAAAGTATTTAGTCAGCCACCAATTGTGCAAGTTCTCTCACTTAAAAAGATGAGAGGCCTGTAATTTTCATCATAGGTACACTTCAACTATGACAGACAAAATAAGAAAAAAAATCCAGAAAAATCACATTGTAGGATTTTTAATGAATTTATTTGCAAATTATGGTGGAAAACAAGATACAAATCAAATCAAATTTTATTTGTCACATACACATGGTTAGCAGATGTTAATGCGAGTGTAGCGAAATGCTTGTGCTTCTAGTTCCGACAATGCAGTAATAACCAACAAGTAATCTAACTAACAATTCCTAATCTACTGTCTTATACACAGTGTAAGGGGATAAAGAATATGTACATAAGGATATATGAATGAGTGATGGTACAGAGCAGCATAGGCAAGATACAGTAGATGGTATCGAGTACAGTATATACATGTGAGATGAGTATGTAAACAAAGTGGCATAGTTAAAGTGGCTAATGATACATGTATTACATAAGGATGCAGTCGATGATATAGAGTACAGTATATACGTATGCATATGAGATGAATAATGTAGGGTAAGTAACATTATATAAGGTAGCATTGTTTAAAGTGGCTAGTGATATATTTACATTTCCCATCAATTCCCATTATTAAAGTGGCTGGAGTTGAGTCAGTGTCAGTGTGTAGGCAGCAGCCACTCAATGTTAGTGGTGGCTGTTTAACAGTCTGATGGCCTTGAGATAGAAGCTGTTTTTCAGTCTCTCGGTCCCAGCTTTGATGCACCTGTACTGACCTCGCCTTCTGGATGATAGCGGGGTGAACAGGCAGTGGCTCGGGTGGTAGATGTCCTTGATGATCTTTATGGCCTTCCTGTAACATCGGGTGGTGTAGGTGTCCTGGAGGAACAATAGATAGATACAGAACAAAAAGAACGAGCGACTTGGTCGCGTCTCTAGCAACCCTAGATTTGTGTAGGGACTATATCTTGTGGAAGGATGAAATTGTACAAATAAATGTATAAAAATAATGTTTTTAATGAAAATGTCGATCATTATTTGAATATGTTGGTAACCCGTATATATACAAGTGATAATGCCCTCGAAGCTGGTGTTTGTTGGATATATTGGCATGGTTTGCCAGTCCTCGATTTGGTCTCGGGCCTAACAACACCGTGCCAATATATCCAACAAACACCGGCTTCATGGGAATTATCACTAGAAATATGGAAACTCCCAATAGCCCAGGCAAACAACAATCCAATGCTTTTAGAGTTGTGGGAAGTAGTGAATGAGTGCACACTTCAGCAGGAAGGCAAGATTATTGGGCCATACACCCTGGCCCTCTGAGGAGGTTCCTTCATGGATATGATGTCATCCAGGTGTCGTTAAGTTAGGTCTCTCCACAGGCTACTGGGGCTTTGCCTGTCTTGGAGCCATACTGAAAAGGGAGAGCAGAGGACACGGTTCAGGATTCAGATGATCCTGAGTAAACGCCAGTTGAAGTATTTGCGGAGTAGCTTTATTTCCTATGATAATAAACAGTTCCCAATTGCTTTTGGGTACCATGTTACAATTGTAATTACATTGCTATTACAGAGCTATCACAGCAACAATGCTAAGGTGTTACGTTTGTAAAGTGATACCTACCTTCTGGATGCAGAAGTCTGGGGAGAAGAGAGAGCACTGGAAGAGAACAGCCATCTCCCCGTCGACCTGCAGCGTTTTTCTGCACAACACAAAGTAAACATCAAAGGGATTATACATTCACTTAGCATATCAGACAACCCACAACCCAATCCATTTTTAGAAATGTCTGTAGCAATATAAATACACAAGTAAAACACTTGGGAACAAAATTACTTTGCTATATAAACAGAAACAACCAATGCTGCCTTCATGAAAAATGCTTTGGTGAGGGCAGTCCTATTATGACCTGTTCCTGAAGAGCTTCCCTCGTGTAGGTTTTCACTCCAACCCTGATGTAACTAACCTGATTCAGTTTATCAACAAGCTAATTATTAGTATGAGGTGCGCTAGATTGGGGTTGGAGTGAAAACCTATGGACGGTAGCTCTCCGGGAACAGGGTTGGAGAGCCCTGCCGTGTTTGCACTAACATACCTTGAAGCAGTGGGAGGAGTCAAACTACAGCTGACAAGGGTAGTCAGACACAGTTCCCTTGTAGGTCACTATTGCGCTTGACATCTCAAGCGTTTTGGGCAATTTGAAGAGCCGGTGCATAGGTAATATCACCTGCAACACATTGGAAATGGAAGTGACTGCCTAGGATTAGGGCTCTTACGGTGACCACATTACTGCCACACCGGCGTTCATGAGTCATGATTGCAGTCAAATTCCATGTGACCATTTAGTCACTGTAATTAGGCTTCTCTAAGCTCTGATGCTGCTGATGGTCATTACTAGCCTACCAAACGTGCTAACTGCCTGGGACTCCACATTCTATTGTCCCTCTAATCACTCTGACATCACTGCAAATGTAATCGAAATTCTAATCAAAACACTTCATGAGAGCCCATGAGCTCATGTTCTGCAACATTTATTTAGGCTATGCAATTGCGTGAGAAAACTGAGGATCCAATCAGCTTTCGATAGGCTAGGCCAACTACATTTATTTCTCAACCTTCCACATTTTAAGCACATTGCTTATCTTTGAAACAGGAGTTTTGCCTACCTGGCTGGCTTCAAAATGAAACATGGGAAAAACATCCTCCATTCGCAATTTAAGTGCAGACATGTATTTTATTCCTTCTGCCCCTGTTTTGAGGCAGGAGCATGATAATGGTCCATTCGAAATCAAAACAAATTTCACACATACAGTACCAGTCAAAGGTTTAGACACACCTACTCATTCAATGATTTTTCTTTGTTTTTACTATTTTCTACACTGTAGAATAATGGTGAAGACATCAAAACTATGAAATAACACATATGGAATCATGCACACTCAATGCATTCTCTCAACCAGCTTCACCTGGAATACTTTTCCAACAGTCTTGAAGGAGTTTCCAAATATTCTGAGCACTGGTTGGCTGCTTTTCCTTCACTCTGCGGTCCAACTCATCCCAAACTATCTCAATTGGGTTGTCGGGTGATTGTGGAGGCCAGGTCATCTGATACAGCACTCCATCACTCTCCTTCTTGGTCAAATAGCCCTTACACAGCCTGGAGGTATGTTGGGTCATTGTCCTGTTGAAAAACAAATTATAGTCGCACTAAGTGCAAACCAGATAGGATTACATATCGCTGCAGAATGCTTTGGTAGCCATGCTGGTTAAGTGTACCTTGAATTCTAAATAAATCACCTCTCACACCTCCTCCATAATTCACAGTGGGAACCATACATGGAGAGATCATCCGATCACCTACTCTGCATCTCACAAAGACACAGTGGTTGTAACCAAAAATCTCACATTTCCAAGCAAGTCTCTTCTTCTTATTGGTGTCCTTTAGTAGTGGCTTCTTTGCAGCAATTCGACCGTGAAAGCCTGATTCACGCCTTTTCCTCTTAACAGTTGACATTGAGATGTGTGTTACTTGAACTTTGTGAAGCATTTATTTGGGCTGCAATATCTAAGGCTGGTAACTCTAATGAACTTATTCTCTGCAACAGAGGTAACTCTGGGTCTTCCTTTCCTACGGCGGACCTCATGAGAGCCAGTTTCATCATAGTTTTTCCGCTTGATGGTTTTTGCGTCTGCACTTGAAGAAACTTTCAAAGTTCTTGAAATTTTCCGTTTTGACTGACCTTCATGTCTTAAAGTCATGATGGACTCTCGTTTCTCTTTGCTTATTTGAGCTGTTCTTACAATATGTGCTTGGTCTTTTACCAAATAGGGTTATCTTCTGTATACCACCCCTACCTTGTCACAACACAACTGATTGGCTCAAACGCAATAAGAAGGAAAGAAATTCCACAAATTAACTTTTAACATGACACACCTGTTAATTGAAATGCATTCCAGGTGACTACCTCATGAAGCTGGTTGAGAGAATGCCAAGAGTGTGCAAAGCTGTAATCAAGGCAAAGGGTGGCTACTTTGACGAATCTCAAATATAAAATGTATTTTGATTAGTTAAACCCTTTTGTGGTTACTACATGATTCCCATAATGTGTTATTTCATAGTTTTGATGTCTTCCCTAGTATTCAACAATGTAGAAAACAGTAAAAATAAAGAACAAACCCTGGAATGAGTAGGTGTCCAAACTTTTGACTGGTACTGTATATTATTTAGAATATGTTACGTTTAAATCAAAAATAGTCTGATGGGTGACAATATCAGCCATCACTTGTGAATGATATATTACGGCTTGTGAATGATGGCCAGCTTAAGGCAAACAGTGCAAGCTTGCAACTTTTTCTAATCTGTCACACACCTCATGTAGCCTAGCCCATAGGTCTATATGTTTTGATAAGGTTTGTATCACACCTCATGTAGCCTAGCCCATAGGTCATTATGTTTTGATAAGGTTTAGATCACACCTCGTGTAGCCTAGCCCATAGGTCATTATGTTTTGATAAGGTTTAGATCACACCTCATGTAGCCTAGCCCATAGGTCTATATGTTTTGATAAGGTTTAGATCACACCTCATGTAGCCTAGCCCATAGGTCTATATGTTTTGATAAGGTTTGTATCACACCTCATGTAGCCTAGCCCATAGGTCTATATGTTTAGAAGAATAGGTCCAATGATAAGGTTTGTATCACACCTCATGTAGCCTAGCCCATAGGTCTATATGTTTTGATAAGGTTTAGATCACACCTCATGTAGCCTAGCCCATAGGTCTATATGTTTTGATAAGGTTTGTATCACACCTCATGTAGCCTAGCCCATAGGTCTATATGTTTTGATAAGGTTTGTATCACACCTCATGTAGCCTAGCCCATAGGTCTATATGTTTTGATAAGGTTTGTATCACACCTCATGTAGCCTAGCCCACAGGTCTATATGTTTTGATAAGGTTTGTATCACACCTCATGTAGCCTAGCCCATAGGTCATTATGTTTTGATAAGGTTTGTATCACACCTCATGTAGCCTAGCCCATAGGTCTATATGTTTTGATAAGGTTTGTATCACACCTCATGTACCCTAGCCCATAGATCTATATGTTTTGATAAGGTTTAGATCACACCTCATGTAGCCTAGCCCATAGGTCTATATGTTTTGATAAGGTTTGTATCACAACTAAAGTGGCAAAATAACTTCTTAAAATTAATCCGATTTACAAAGGGTGTAGAGCCTGACATACATACGCAGCATGTGAGTTTCAAGTTTGGGGAAGATAAGAATGCTCCTTTATAATAAAAACATTATATGCATAATCTCATTTGTGGTTCCTTTTGAGAATGGCGTTTTCCTGGTAATACTGCTGTGTGCGCATTGCTGAACTTATAATTCCAAAATCTTCAATAAGTGCCTCGGAATTGGATAAGGATGCACGCAGTTGCCTCCCCGATGTGTCTGTCTTCACTTGTAGCCTGTAAGAAAGACCTGATCACGTGACAGAGAGGTGCTTTGGCACGCAGCGGGGAGAAGGGGATCATAATTATTATATTCAGCCCAAGGGCACAAAAGGGATGGATTTTTGCAGGGCCACACAAAGGTGGTACAACCAGGTAATTTGAGGCATTGTCAAGTGCTTGTCAGATTGTGAATGAGAGACTGATGAAGTGTGTACAGTCTGCACAAAAAACAAAGCAGAACTCATGCCTTTCATGAAACTTTTTTCAAATCATCATTAGAGTCGCATCATGCAGCCTTACAATGTATTAAAAATCTAAACATATAGCCCAACATTTGTATCACAACTAAAGATACATAAATAACTCTAACTTAAGCATATAGGAGTATCCATTTCTCTGTTAACCGCTCAACACAGAATAGCCGCATGTGCGCCCTCCCTCAAATAATTTGTAGAAAATATATTTTCTATTTAATTCAGCTATTTTCAATTGTATTCTTCATACTATAATATAAATTAATGCCACGTGAATCTAAGCAAATCTTGCCTGCTCAATGAACTAGTGTATATATTTTCCATTTTATTCAGCTATGTTCAATTGTATTCTTCACACTATAAAATAATATTAGAATCCAAGCAAATCTTGTCTGCTAAATTAACTAGTGTAGCCCACGGCCATATGGCATAGCCTGATCAGAGCCTAACATAAGGGCAAAGCAGAGTATACTATTCCGATCTTCTGAAATAACTACATTTTGAGACCTGTCTCGAATAAATCATGTATTTATTGTGATGGTGTAGGCTATATTACATGGATTTATTTGACTTTTTAAAATGGAGATGTTCCACGGTCTACATCAGTGGCTTGTAGGCTATGCGTGGAAGCCAGGAGATGCTAAATGTGTTCATGTTAATTAACAGTCAATTACCGTGAGACCGGCAGTTATTTGCTTGACAATCACCGGCTGACAAAATGTTATGACCGCCACAACTAGGCTTACATTTTTTATACTAACTGTTTCTAGACGACATGAATAAATGTGTTATTAGTGAAGTTAAGGTAACGTAAGAACTGCATACTCTTTCCATCCTATAGTAAGCAGCCTTAAGACAGTAATGGAGATGCATGTACCTGCTTTCTTTTGAGTTCGCAGTTGTGGACCTCGATGTGACTGGCTGAGATGAGGAGTGCTGAAGCCCACCTCCTGGACCAATGAGATGAGGTCTCACCAACAGAGGGAACCGCTCATTCCCACACCTATCACAAAACACAACAGTGTGAAGAGCATTTGTTCAATTTGCATGGCACATTCTGGTCAAACGAAACCACTTCTGGGCAAATTAACTTTGAGATGTCACCAATGAGACTGCATCTGAAAAATATGGAAGATAAGAGCAGAATGTAGATTATCAAACATTCTTCGTATGCTAGGAAGGGGAAACGTGATCCCTTACACCACATAACTGGATCTTCTTTTAAGTGGAACAACATTGCTGGCATACATGTCACTGAAGTACAATTCATCACCCTCCTATATCACATGGGAGACAGATGGAAGAACAAAATAATTAGTACTTTTCATGAGACACAGTCACTGCCATCTGTAGTTTCTTAAGCTCTGGGATACTGTTTTTAATAATCATGTTATGCAATGATAACAGGCAGTGTGGTGGACTACTCACCTTGAGGACCTTGTAGGCTTCCCGTACAACTGTTTTCTTGTTAGGGCATAAACAGATGACACAGTTTGACCTGGACTTTTGTTCATCTTCCCAACAGAACCGTGAAACAGAATAAAATAAGATTACATTTGAGCAAGAAGGACCCATCGTTTGATAGTAAAGTAACATGATGGTTCCTGAACTTACACTGATATCCATAGTCATTCTCAACTAAAGCCAAACTTCTCCTGGTGGTAATGGATGTATTTACGGGACGCTAGACTCTGAGCACAAAAAAGGCCACTTTTACACATACATTTTTGTATGGATGACCCCAGCGTAAATTGAATCCATGATCCTGGCATTGCAAGGACCATGCTCTACCAACTGAGCCAGACAGGCCCACAGCACAAAGCAGAGTACCACACACCAATTTAATAGAATGATTAATAGATTACTGAAGATGTAAGATGATTAAATATGTAGGTCTAGGTGCTATGCATACCAGTTACTCAGTCATATCAATGCCTGTGACATGGCCAGTCTCGCCAACCAGTACTGAGGGCATAGCAGTCTCTGCCGGAACCGCTGCCCAGGTCCAATATTCTGCAGCCCTGAAGTTTCTCTGGAACCGGTAGAGCACAGCCAAAGAACCGAGAAACAAATGAATTAGGAATATATAGCCTTTTATTAACTAACACTCGCACTTGACTTTTCCCCCTTGCTAACTCTGACTTTGCTGATAGCTACTTTAATTGCTGATAGCTACTTACTATGACTGTGATATGTGGCTGTCTCACTTAGCTATCTTAAGATGAAGTTGTTCGGGATAAGAGCATCTGCTAAATAACTCAAATGTAAATCTGGAACAAAGAGGAATGTGTGTCCTAACAGTTTCACATTTGCTGCAATAGTAGTCTTTATTCGTGTATATTGGTTGGAAATGAATGTATTCTACTTATAGATATTAGATATATTCCCAACAGAAGTAGTCCTGAATCAATTGGTTCATTGTCATCATCATACCGTTTGGATACTTCAGGGTGAACTAAATTAAGGGCCTCCATAGCACTCTTGGGCATTGGCCCGCAGGATAGAGAGCAGGCAGCACTGGTCTGCAGATCACAGGTAAACTCCAGCCGAGAACCATAGTATTGCTGAGGAAGAGATCAAAATATATAAATGTCACTATTAAAATACTTGGTACAAGTGTTTCCCTAACCGTTCCGTCCTTAGGTGTCCCCAGCAACAGCTCAACTAATCTTGAACAAGCACACTGATTCAATTGGACATGATCATTAATGTCCTGATGTAATTTATATGCAGACCTCAAGCACTACCCTGAAGGCAGTTGATTCCATGTATCATGCAGCTCCTAGGTTTAATACCCACCAAAAGCATCTGACACCGCTCTATAGGGCTGTTGGCTGGTCTTTGTTGACTCTACGTAGGCTTAAACATTGCTATACAATGATCGATAAAGCCATTTTGGGAAACTGACACTATCTCTGTTCTTCTTTAATAAGGTCAGAGACCAGTTACGGTCTCACTCCAACTTACTTTTAACGGTTCCTAAAATAAGGACAGATCATGGCAAAAAGTGTTTTAGCTACTCCGCTCCATGATCTTGGAATTTTTCTCCAGGCCAGCTTGAAACCCCAGGATCTTGTTTCCTTGGAGTTTAAACGTTTGGTTGACTCACATGTTAATAAGGAATGTGATTTTTTTATATAACTAGGCAAGTCAGTTAAGAACAAATTCCCGTTTTCAATGACGGCCTAGGAACTGTGTGTTAACTGCCTGTTCAGGGGCAGAATGACAGATTTGTACCTTGTCAGCTCAGGGATTTGAACTTGCAACCTTCCGGTTACTAGTCCAACGCTCTAACCACTAGGCTCCCCTGCCACCCCTTCCGTGATTTTCATTAGGACTTGACGCAGTGGTACATATGATAGATTTATCTATGACATTTATATGTTTCTGTAATGGAAATGTATGTGTCGAAGACAAACTGTGCAGGCATACTGTACAAACATATTGTAAGTTGTTACAGTATGTCTGATATTTGTCTCAAACATTGTTCCCCCTGCTGGTGTCTTGGTTGGACAAGGTCTCATGAAAAATAGATTTTATCTCAATGAGACTAACCTGGATATATAAAGGTTATATAAAAATAAATAAATCAAGCCCTTGACTATCTGAATATTGGACTCCGGACACATATTAAACCTAGTCCTGGACTAAAAATCACTTTCATTGGAGATTCCCCATTGAATTTGTGTTTTAGTTCAGGACTAGGACTTCTTCTTCGGTAAGGTTTATCTTCGGTTCACAATTCAGCGTCATGATGCATTACCGCCACCTACTGTACTGGAGTGTGGGCCCAAAGACAGGGAGAAACTAAATCCTGTCAGCCCCGTTCATCTTAAAAAAAATATATAAAATATTTGAGACTATAACTAATGAAGTTCTACTCAATATACTTTTAAAACTAATTTCCTGTATTTCCTTCTCCCTCAAACTAGCTCTCATCCTCTCCTTTTCCTTCTGATACTGCCACACTGTAGCAATGCATGCTCCACGGTCTGTTTCCTGGCAATAATCACACTTTCCTGTTGGATGTTTTCCTATCCCTTTTAAAGTCTTATTCAACCAGTTGTGTCCCACCCTTAACCTTGTAAAAATAGCCTTCTCTCTTCTGCCCCTTCATGCTGTCCTCCCGTCCCAGACTTTCATCTGTACTTGAAATAAATCCCTGTCCTTCATAGCTCTATTCCACTGCTCCTGCCATCGTGGCACCATCACTGTCAATATCAAGCTTTTTGCTTCTGCCTTGCTCATTGACACTATAACATCCCAACTACATAGTGCTTGTTTAGCCAGTACATCAACTGCCTCATTCCCCTACACCCCCACATGGACTGGAACCCAAGTGAATCTGATATGTATACCCATCTGTCTAATAGTGCCATGAGTTTGTAGTACCTCATAAAGCAGGTATTGTCTGCTACATGAGCTAAAGGACTGCTGACTCATCAACACCTCACATCAATCACAGCAAATAACTACTCTGTCTGGCTTGACTTCCGCCACCCACTGCAAGGCCAACAGTATGGCCATCAGCTCAGCCGTATATACAGCCAGATGATCTGTAATACGTTCCTGCACTACAAATACTGACCCAGTATGTCTTGTTCTTGGATCTTTGAAACCATCTGTGTAAATGGCCACAAAATCCTGATACACGGTATCCAGATGGATTAACTCCCTCTCTATCTTTCTGTAGTCTCTCCAACACTAGTAGATCAACCTCTGGAGGTGGGAGTAGCCATGGTGGATTTACAGGAATAGCTGCATGCCTGGTCTGTGTCGGTATCATGGTAGGTACTTAAAGATATAAAACGTCTTACTTTAGCTCCGTTTAACAATGAGTGTAGCTACATACATGGTTGTAATCTGATAACAAACCTACCTTGACATTGTCATGCACTTGTGTTGACATGTTGACAAATGTATGTTTTTTTAGAGGCAGAGACAGGATGAACTTTGAAACCCAAACATCCTGTCCAACTGAGAGGAAACTTCCGTTTCTTCATCCGGGGACTTTGAATTAGTGCGCTTGTCTTCTACGTTTGTGCATATTCTTGCGTAGCCCCCTTTGATTGTGTTGTTCGAAAGCCGTCAAACAGCGTGCTGTACGTTCGTGAATTCAAGGGAAGTGCGCGCAACGTGCATTGTCGTTTACACTGCGTGCTTTGGGCAGGAGGAAGGCGAATCAACACAATCGTGAAAGCAGGAAAAAGTTCATATAATTCTTTACCGAGAGATGTTGTTATAATCGTGTGCAAATTGAGGCTATTTTCAATACAAAGCAGTTGCCCTGGACGTGGAGGAGGTACGTTTTGCCAGGTCCTCTGGTTGTGCAATTGATCCGGTTAGCATTCGCAGACTAACGTTAGCACTTTCATTCTGGGCCTTCACAAAAAAAAGTTGTTGCCCAACTAATAAAGACTAGCCAACTAACTTCAGTTAGCTAAATCAACTCACTTATGATAGGTTAGAATTTTATTAATCGATTGGTCAATTAATTTGCCCACCTGTGCTTTTCCCCATTGTGTGTGCTAACGACACACTTGAATTTGTACGCGTGCTACAGTTAACGTTATAAAACATCCGCTAATTAAGTTAGCTAGCCAGCGACCAAGCTAGCTTTCCAGATTTTGCACTGCTCAAGATTTCACCTGCTAGCTAACATTATGAAATATTGACACAATTACTCTCATAGTTGATTTAGTTGATTTATATTTACCAGAAAACAGCAGCCATTGTAAACGTGTTGGTAAATCGAAACATGTCATGATGAATTGAGCACAGTAAGCTGATGCATTACTTGTTATTGACACTCATGAACTATGTTCGTTGCTGAAGTACTACCTAACTAATAATACATGATTATTGTTTGACCCTTTTTTATTATTATTTTAAATTATAAATATTTCTAGTTGTGAGCCGCAATGGCAGCTGCATTCCCTTATCGAGGGGTACCTGGTGGAATGCCCCCAGGTATCCACCCCCCAGCCCAGGTTCCAGATTACATGTCTGAGGAAAAACTGCAAGAGAAAGGTGGGTTCAGCTCAAGGGGAACGTTGAATCAATGTGTTTTATCTAATGTACAGCTACTGGACTGGCCTCATGTGTCTGTCATCTACCGAAAACCATAACATTTCATTGCCTCTTTGCCAATGATTTCCATGGGGTGGTTATTCAATTCATGAAATAGAAAATTCCATTGCATAAAACTATAATTCAATCATTATTGTTATGTTCACAATACAACAGCCAGAAAATGGCAGCAGTTGCAGGCGAAGCGCTACTCTGAGAAGAGGAAGTTTGGGTTTGTTGACGCCCAGAAGGAGGACATGCCACCTGAGCACGTCCGTAAGATCATCAGGGACCACGGTGACATGACCAACAGGAAGTTCCGTCACGACAAGAGGGTCTACCTGGGGTATGAAGCAACTTCTCAGTGTCTCTATGGAACTCTGGGGATTTTGAGGATAATTTGGAAAATGTTGTGTATGATATCTAGGGGTGAATGTACGGTGGTATGGTGTCCCTGCAAAATAAATAGTGGTGGTATGCTGTACCGGTAAAACATGAACCTATCACAATAATTAAAACAATTGTAATTTGCTAACCATGCCCCCCTCCCTTTCCTCTTTTCATCCATCTCCCAACACTCACACACCTCTTCCTCACTTCCCTTCCCTCTTTGTGCGGTCTTCTCCACAGAGCCCTGAAGTACATGCCCCACGCGGTGCTGAAGCTACTGGAGAACATGCCCATGCCTTGGGAGCAGATCAGAGACGTGCCCGTTCTATACCACATCACCGGAGCCATTTCCTTTGTCAACGAGATCCCCTGGGTCATAGAGCCTGTCTACATCGCCCAGTGGGGGTGAGACGGGCTAATATTCTGTTCAAGCTATTTTTTATTTCTGTTTTTGTATATATGAGGTCTGTTTTTGGATTGAAGCATGCCTAGATTCCATAAAGTCCTCTCTACGAATTGTTAGAAACTAGAGTTAGCCATAGACGCCTCAAACCACCTAGATGATCCTTGTTCTCTCTTCTCTCCATAGCGCCATGTGGATCATGATGCGCCGTGAGAAAAGGGACCGTCGTCACTTCAAGCGTATGCGCTTCCCTCCCTTTGATGACGAGGAACCTCCGCTGGACTACGCTGATAACATCCTGGATGTGGAGCCGCTGGAGGCCATCCAGATGGAGCTGGATGCAGAAGAGGACTCCTCTGTGGCGGAGTGGCTCTACGAGCACCAGCCCCTTAAGGACACCAACAAGTGAGTCACAGCAAAACCTGTATTGTTTTCTCTCTGGGCGGTCCTGATGCAGAAAGGACACTTAAACACAGAGTTTTGCTCTATTTTCAAATAAGCATGGTTTATACTATTGCCTGGTGGTTATCAGAACATTATCACAGTCTTGGTTGGTTTAGCACAAGTTCTGGGTAAGTTGAAATCAGTCAAGTATTCTTCAAAACATGACTGAAATGGATGTCAATTTTCTTCTGGTCCTTGTATGAACATGCCTTCCTCTTCTTCCCTCCAACTCCAGGTATGTGAACGGGACCACGTACAGGCGTTGGCAGTTCACCCTGCCCATGATGTCCACGCTGTACCGTCTGGCCAACCAGCTGCTGACTGACCTTGTGGACTACAACTATTTCTACCTGTTTGACCTGAAGGCCTTCTTCACCTCCAAGGCCCTCAACATGGCCATCCCTGGGGGACCCAAGTTTGAACCCCTAGTTAGGGACATCAACCTCCAGTAAGAGTATGGGTCTTTAGGCTGTTACCCCTTAGTGGTAGTAGACTAGTACTGTCTACCATGTGGTGGCTTTTGGGCATTACACTGTTGGCGTATCTGTTCCTGAACTCTCTTCTCCCATCTCAGAGATGAAGACTGGAACGAGTTCAACGACATCAACAAGATTATCATCAGACAGCCAATCAGGACGGAGTACAAGATTGCCTTCCCATACCTGTACAACAACCTTCCCCACCACGTTCACCTTACCTGGTGAGAAAGATGCCCTCTACTGACAATCTCATACAGGCCCCAGAACAACCTCCCAGACTCCTTGAAATGGAAACCTTTTGATATGCACACATTTGGGTGATACGCCACCAATGCTAACTAGTGTTTCTGTAGGTACCACACTCCCAACGTGGTTTTCATCAAGACTGAGGATCCTGATTTGCCAGCGTTCTACTTTGACCCCCTGATCAACCCCATCTCCCACAGACACTCAGTCAAGGTATGTGTTGTTTTTAGTGTACTGTATGTAATGCACTGCAGCCAAATTGCCCTTCGGGGACAAAGTTCTCTTGAATTATAATGAACCCTGCCCCAGCAGCGCCTTTAACTCTGTCTAGGGAACAAAAATGTTTTCTAAAATTATATCTACCTGGCGACTAGCCCTCCTACAAAGGCAAGCAAACCAATGCAAGTGAGTAACGACTGAAGGAGAATTGAATGGTGGATTACTGGTTGAGCTGAACCTGTGCTGCAGTTAGTCCATCAGCATTCAAACACGTATTTTGAGAATGGGAGAATGGGAAAGTCAACTAATAGTGGCTATTTCTATTGCAGTGTGTGTGCTCCTGTTGCTGTCCCCTCACTCGCTCTTTCACACATACTCACACAGAGTCAGGAGCCTCTGCCAGATGATGACGAGGAGTTTGAGCTTCCAGAGTACGTGGAGCCCTTCCTGAAGGAGACGCCCCTCTACACAGACAACACAGCCAATGGAATCGCTCTGCTCTGGGCACCACGCCCCTTCAATCTGCGATCTGGGAGGACCAGGCGGGCCATCGACATCCCACTCATCAAGAACTGGTGAGGATACACTCAAAGAACATGATTTGGTAATGTTGATGTAGTATGGGAATTGTTGTTGTTGTATAAAAGTATTTATTGCCTTTTTTTAATTAGGTAAGTTATTGGAAACATTTCTCTAATACGATTAAACTAAGTAACTTGTCCTACATAGACCTGTAATGACTGAAGAAATCTAATTAGTGGGTGTCTGCCTGACTGCCTCCCCTATCAGGTATCGTGAGCACTGCCCGGCTGGCCAGCCAGTGAAGGTGCGTGTGTCTTACCAGAAACTGCTCAAGTACTACGTACTCAACGCTCTCAAACACAGACCACCCAAGGCCCAGAAGAAGAGGTAAGCATCAATGATTCTCAAGTTCTTCTCAAATTACCATACGAACCATGAATTTCGGCAATGTTTGTTCGTTGTTGTTTCATACGGGGAAAAAACTGAAATGTACTATTATTTGCAGCACCATTTTGGGGGGGAAATGTACAACATAACCTGACCAGCCTCCTCTGTCCTCCCCTACAGGTACTTGTTCCGTTCCTTCAAAGCCACCAAGTTCTTCCAGTCAACTAAGCTGGACTGGGTGGAGGTGGGCTTGCAGGTGTGCAGACAGGGATACAACATGCTGAACCTGCTCATCCACCGCAAGAACCTCAACTACCTGCACCTGGATTACAACTTCAACCTCAAGCCTGTCAAGACCCTCACCACAAAGGTAACCAGTCAAACCAGATGCCAGCTGATGTAAAAAGGTGCAAGACAGAGCAGAGTAGACCCAAGTCTGGTCCAAAAACAACACCTTGCCTCGGCTTACCATGGCCCTTCTTACTTAGTTGTCCAAGTTGCATAACTAAATCCTAATCTGTAGTAGCTCAATATCAAGGGGTGCTTGTGTCATGCTACATTGCAAGCATGTTTTATCTGACCTGTACTGAGCTAACAGTTTAGGGGTTTTCGGGGCCACGTTCAGTAGGCAAACTTTGTGGAACATTGCAGATAGAAATATGATATATATAGAACGAACATGCCTCTTTGACAAGTAGAATCATGGCAGTTCTATCTAAACGAGTTCCACAATGTTGTACCATGCTGAATGCGCCCGTGGTGTCTGTCCCTTCAGGAACGTAAGAAGTCCAGGTTCGGGAATGCCTTCCATCTGTGCAGAGAGGTGCTGCGTCTCAGCAAGCTGGTGGTGGACAGCCACGTGCAGTACAGACTGGGCAACGTGGATGCTTTCCAGGTCAGTAGCACACATTTGAATCACATTAAAGCTCCAATAAAATATTTTTATGTGGTGTTTAAATAGCATGATTTGATTTTGGCTCACAGTTGGACGTGTTAATGTCATGGTTTAAGTATCCCTATATTTCTGTTGTTACGGGGCTATCACTCTGTTATTAGTGCACCTGTGCAGCAGTCTCGTTGTTGATGAACCTGACCTGAGTGCAATGGCAACCATGTAGTTTGCTAATACAGTTTAGTAAACGTTGTTAAACTGGAACCTTGTCGTTGTGTCATTTCGAGTTACCAGGAAGTACCTGTTTTTATCAAATGAGTCAAACCTATTTCAATTTAAAATCTTTCCTACTATTTATTGTTTCTCCCTACTTCCTCCTTGGTCTGTAGTTGGCAGACGGGCTGCAGTACATCTTTGCCCACGTGGGCCAGCTGACTGGCATGTACCGCTACAAGTACAAGCTGATGAGACAGATCCGCATGTGCAAGGACCTCAAGCACCTCATCTACTACCGCTTCAATACTGTGAGTACTGAGTATACACACAGAGACAGATCTATGTAAATGCACACAAATATTACCTTTATTGCAGATTTAGTAAAGTAAATATGTCTGAAGACACTAAGTAACACACCTGCTCTAATAATGTATTGGTGGTTATTTTGGGACAGAACTAAAGCCTGAGTTTGTTGTTGAATGTGTGCGTTTTCCTGTGTGTTCTCAGGGTCCGGTGGGTAAGGGTCCAGGCTGTGGGTTCTGGGCCCCAGGATGGAGGGTATGGCTGTTCTTCATGAGGGGCATCACCCCCCTGCTAGAGAGATGGCTCGGCAACCTGCTGGCCAGGCAGTTCGAAGGTAAGGCCTTTTAACTTCCCCTTTGTCATAGGTCATGTTAGAATTGTTTGTGTGAAATTAATCATTATCAACTGATGCGGTATGGCCCATCAATGAACTACTCATTTGCCAAGTTGCTTTTGTGTCCTTGAGCAATTGTAAATATAATTAGATGTGTCTGTGTGAAGGGTTATGAAAAGGGAGGACTGTGATAAGAAAACTGTGATGAATTAACTATGGATCATTGATTTACTCACATGAGAAGCTCTTGTATCTATTGTGTTCTCAATCAGTCTATCAACCAATCATGAATGTCCCCTTCAACAGGTCGTCACTCCAAGGGCGTGGCGAAGACTGTGACGAAGCAGCGCGTGGAGTCCCACTTTGACCTAGAACTGCGTGCGGCCGTGATGCACGACATCCTGGATATGATGCCTGAGGGCATCAAGCAGAACAAGGCCAGAACCATCCTGCAGCACCTCTCTGAGTCGTGGCGCTGCTGGAAGGCCAACATTCCCTGGAAGGTATGATGACATAGAGGGGATGTATAGGGATGAGGAGGCAGCATATAGAGGGAAAGGAATGTTGGGGCTTCATTCCAGGGGTGTGTGTGCTTGGTTTGACTGCCGAAAAGGTAGGGGCAGTTCAGGGAATGCAGAGTAGATGATTGCTTTAAGAATATTTATTGGTGAAATGTTATAGAAATATAATCTTTCATCAAACGCAGTTGTTATCAGCAATAACAATATTGTAAGCAGTAAACGCAGTTTGATTCCCTGGAAGGTACTTCATTTACACCTATCCAGTACTGACAGCTTTTGACCTGTCTAATCCGTGTCCTCCCTCCAGGTCCCAGGCCTGCCCACCCCCATCGAGAACATGATCCTACGGTATGTGAAGGCCAAAGCTGATTGGTGGACCAACACGGCCCACTATAACCGCGAGCGAATCAGGCGCGGCGCCACTGTGGACAAAACGGTATGCAAGAAGAACCTGGGCAGACTGACCCGTCTGTACCTGAAGGCTGAGCAGGAGAGGCAGCACAACTACCTGAAGGTAATACAACGCACACTGTGGTCCTCATTTATGGGAAAGAATGCACTAGGTAACTGCATAGCTGATGCAACCATGGAAGTAAAACACAGTTTTATCTCTATGGTGCAACTACCTACTCTGCTGTGAGAAGTGTAGACAATTCAGATATGCAACAGCAAACCAGCAGAGTTAACAGGGCCACCAGTCTCTCAAGAACAGGCTGAGTCGGTAGTATAATACTCTGACACTTGTTCGTGTCTTTTTCTATAATTTAAAGGTGTAGTTATTATTTGTTTAAAAACTGTTAACTTGGTTCCTATGACTTCATATTGCCATATCCATTTAGAGCAGTGTGTATAATATGTAATCTGTCTCCCCCAGGATGGTCCATACATCACAGCAGAGGAGGCTGTGGCCATCTACACCACCACAGTCCACTGGCTGGAGAGCAGACGCTTCTCCCCCATCCCCTTCCCCCCGCTGTCCTACAAACACGACACCAAGCTGCTCATCCTGGCCCTGGAGAGGCTCAAAGAGGCCTACAGGTAACACACACCAACTCCCTGTAGCCTCCTGTTAGGGAACATGTACTGTAATGCTGCCTTGGATAGCTTATTGGGTAATGAGATGCCTGTAGATTCTTTCTGCTGAGGTATGTTATTTATTTGATCTTGCAATGACTTGATCGTGTGGTTGTTTTCTCTTCCCAGTGTGAAGTCCAGGCTGAACCAGTCCCAGAGAGAGGAGTTGGGGCTGATAGAACAGGCTTATGACAACCCTCACGAGGCCCTGTCCAGAATCAAACGTCACCTGCTCACACAGAGAGCCTTCAAGGAGGTTAGTCCCAGGACCAACTCTATATACACACTGAGATTTTTGCCTCATGATCGGTTTATTAGCAACTTAAGTTACTCTGAAAACACAAGTTTACCTCTAGGTTCCCCCCATTTTTGTCTAACGAGATGGAGATTATTTGAACTTTCAGTTGAAAAAGACAACTGTATCAATACCCAAATCTATCTCTGTTCTATGAACTTAACAATCACCTATTCCTCTCTTCCCTCCTCTCTAGGTGGGCATAGAGTTCATGGACCTGTACAGCCACCTGGTGCCTGTGTATGACGTGGAGCCCCTGGAGAAGATCACAGATGCCTACCTGGACCAGTACCTGTGGTATGAGGCTGACAAACGACGTCTCTTCCCCCCCTGGATCAAACCAGCTGACACAGAGCCTCCTCCACTCCTTGTCTACAAGTGGTGCCAAGGTGAGGACTATGTTGGGTAGACAACATTGCTTTCAAAAGTCCCAAAATGTTGAGTGTTGCTTATAGCAGTTGTATATGTATATTCACAAAGCCAATGCATATTGTATAATAGGAAAATGTATCTACAACCACTTATCATTATATATCCATTAATGATGACCAAAAACACTGTTTGTACCCTATGTTTTGTTGCCAGGTATCAACAACCTGCAGGATGTGTGGGAGACGATGGAGGGAGAGTGTAATGTGATGCTGGAGTCTCGCTATGAGAAGATGTATGAGAAAATAGATCTGACGCTGCTCAACAGACTGCTGCGTCTCATCGTGGACCACAACATCGCTGACTACATGACCGCCAAGAACAACGTGGTCATCAACTACAAGGTGAGAACACCTTGCCATCTTGAAGATGGGTTTGTTGTGCAGGGTTTAGATCAATTACATTTCAGTCAAATCAAGAAGTAAACTGAGATTCCAATTTTCCTCATTCAAAAGCAATGAGGAAGATATTGTATTTGCATTGTGAATATCTTTTTGTTGTTGAACGATGGCATTGTTCGATTTCATACCATGTACTTCACTCTTCTCTACTAACTGTTTAGTTGCGTATATATAGACCCAATGTCATATCCTTCCTCTCTCCCATCCCAGGACATGAACCACACCAACTCGTACGGTATCATCCGTGGTCTGCAGTTTGCCTCGTTCATCGTGCAGTACTACGGCCTGGTCATGGACCTGTTGGTGCTGGGCCTCCACCGGGCCAGTGAGATGGCCGGACCCCCTCAGATGCCCAACGACTTCCTGTCCTTCCAAGATACAGCCACAGAGAGCGCCCACCCCATCCGCCTCTACTGCAGATACATCGACCGCATACACATCTTTTTCAGGTACACAAATTAGACCACACCTTAGATAGGAGGTAGTACTCCTTAACTGACTCTACATCAAATACCTGAGTAGGAGTAGGAGACACGCACACAGTTTTACTTGGTTCAGACTAACCGTTTAGACTTATCCATGTAGGTATCTGTAGAAGCTCAGTGGTTGACATGTCCTCCTTCTTTCTCCTTCCAGGTTCTCAGCTGATGAGGCCAGGGACCTGATCCAGAGGTACCTGACAGAGCACCCTGACCCCAACAATGAGAACATTGTGGGCTACAACAACAAGAAGTGCTGGCCTAGAGACGCCAGGATGAGACTGATGAAGCACGACGTCAACCTGTGAGTCGTCCCCCCGTTGCTAGTTCTTTAAGATGGAGTTGATATGGAACCGTAGTGGAGTAGCTGAGAAAATAATGCAGTCCTTGTGTGAGATGTACTGACGTGAGACCTGCACATGTTATTTTCCCTGCGATACTTGTGAAATAATTGTGGTTCCTCCCTGTCTAACCGTCCAGGGGTCGTGCTGTGTTCTGGGACATTAAGAACCGCCTGCCTCGCTCTGTGACCACGGTCCAATGGGAGAACAGCTTTGTGTCCGTCTACAGCAAAGACAACCCTAACCTGCTCTTCAACATGTGTGGCTTCGAGTGCCGCATCCTGCCCAAGTGTCGCACCAGCTACGAGGAGTTCACCCACAAGGACGGAGTCTGGAACCTGCAGAACGAGGTGAGAGGGGACTGAGGAAGGGTGATGTTACTTGGTTTGTACGCACACCAGTTGACCCTGTCCTGCGTCTCCATGGCGATACAGGGGAACAGTGGCATGCTAAACAATCATGACAGCCTCCACCAGATACGGTCAGACCTTCATCACCGTGACCGCCTGGAACTGACACACTGCTACACTTTTGTCCCTTGTACTAAAGTTTTATGAATCGCTTGAACACTATTTTTGGGGAAACTATCCCTTCAACTGTAGGATAAATGCGGTGAGATCGCTGTGCTTACTGTGTCCATCTGTGCCTCCGTCTGTATGTAGGTGACCAAAGAGCGTACGGCCCAGTGTTTCCTGCGTGTGGATGATGAGTCCATGCAGCGGTTCCACAACAGAGTCCGACAGATACTCATGGCCTCAGGATCCACCACCTTCACCAAGGTAACTCCTTTACAAAACCACTATTCCTTTCTTCACTGAGGTTGTTTTTCTCACATTTAAATATAATTGTGTATAGAAGTATACCAACTAAAGACATGTATTAAATTTAATTGAATCATTAGTTGGGTTCATAAATGTAGTCTAGAGTTATGAGAACTGTACTAATGTTGAAATAATTTAATATCCCGTCAGATTGTGAACAAGTGGAACACGGCTCTGATCGGTCTGATGACGTACTTCCGCGAGGCGGTGGTCAACACCCAGGAGCTGCTGGACCTGCTGGTGAAGTGTGAGAACAAGATCCAGACCCGTATCAAGATCGGTCTCAACTCCAAGATGCCCAGTCGCTTTCCCCCTGTCGTTTTCTACACCCCCAAGGAGCTGGGAGGGCTGGGCATGCTGTCCATGGGACACGTCCTCATCCCCCAGTCGGATCTGAGGTAAGCGCAAAACATGTAGAAGCTAAGATTTGTCTAGACCAGGCCATAGAAGTTCCTGTATGAGGTTAACAAAGTCAACTTGCTGCAAGCTTTGATAACCTTGAATTGATAGACATGTAAGCCTCTGAGCTGGATAACGATAGCGTTTGTAGTTAACTAATGAAGATAGACCTGGCTACATTACTGCCTCCTTGAAATGTCACCATTACCGATTGATACATGTTTTAAATTACAAGTTAGATGCAAGATTTTCTTCCTGCCACTAACCCTTCTTGTCCTGCCCCCCTCCCTCAGGTGGTCGAAGCAGACTGACGTTGGCATCACCCATTTCCGGTCTGGTATGAGCCACGAGGAGGACCAGCTGATTCCTAACCTGTACCGTTACATCCAGCCCTGGGAGAGTGAGTTCATCGACTCCCAGAGAGTCTGGGCAGAGTACGCCCTGAAGAGACAGGAGGCTATCGCACAGAACAGGTACTGAACACCTGCACAGGCAAGACAGTTGCCCTATCTCAACCCCTGGTCCCCATGTAGGCTGGATTTAAGCTCCACTCTGCGTACTTAATCACACATTGCACGGGTGGCTCCACATGAATATTTTGGTGCATGCCCGAATGTGTAACTCAACATTTGAGGTTTTTCTAAGGAGAAGACATGGTGGGGTGTAAACCCAGATTTAGCTGCATAGTCTGTAACCAGATGTTCAAATGGTTCAGAGGCGTAGGACTATGAGAGTTGATGATGTGTTGTCCCTGTCAGGCGTCTGACCCTGGAGGACTTGGAGGACTCTTGGGACAGAGGTATCCCCCGTATCAACACCCTGTTCCAGAAGGACAGACACACGCTGGCCTACGACAAGGGCTGGAGGGTCCGCACTGACTTCAAACAGTACCAGGTAAGACACGGACCAGTGGGTACTGCAGATTTAAAAAATATGTGCTCAAACGAAAGATTGACTTGGACATTTACAAATAAATTACAAATACATTTCAATTCTGGTAAATGCCTTAAGCATTTGCCCAAACATTAATGCTATGCTCTTTCTCATAGTCTCCTAGGTTGTGCAGCAGAACATTAACTCTAGTCTGTCTGATTGTCCCGTAGGTTCTGAAGCAGAACCCGTTCTGGTGGACCCACCAGCGGCACGACGGGAAGTTGTGGAACCTCAACAACTACAGGACAGACATGATCCAGGCTCTGGGGGGGGTGGAGGGCATTCTGGAACACACGCTCTTCAAAGGGACCTACTTCCCCACCTGGGAGGGTCTCTTCTGGTCAGTACCACACACTCATTCACTATATGACTTAATTGTTATTGTTGCGTGTGTGCGCGTACATATACTACCGGTCAAAAGTTTAGACAGACCTACTCATTCCAGGGTTTTTCTTTATTTTTACTATTTTCTACCTTGTAGAATAATAGTGAAGACCTCAAACCTATGAAATAACACATATGGAATCATGTAGTAACCCCCAAAAATTGAAACAAATCAAAATGTTTCATATTTGAGTTTCTTCAAAGTAGCCACTGCGTTGCACACTATTTTTTCCAAAAGTATTTGTGGTATGCATGCTCAAAGACACAGTATAACATCAGTAGATGTGAGGTAACCTCCAGCCTGATCTCCACTTCACCACAGGGAGAAGGCAAGTGGCTTTGAGGAGTCCATGAAATGGAAGAAGCTGACCAACGCCCAGAGATCTGGTCTGAACCAGATCCCCAACCGTCGCTTCACCCTCTGGTGGTCTCCCACCATCAACAGGGCCAATGTGAGTACCCGACTACATGCACACGGATGCATTTCCCAGATGTTGTTTTGCTACTCTTGACACTCACAATTCCACTCCGTACTCTGTCCTCTCTAGGTGTACGTGGGTTTCCAGGTGCAGCTGGATCTGACCGGGATCTTTATGCACGGAAAGATCCCCACCCTGAAGATCTCCCTCATCCAGATCTTCAGGGCTCACTTGTGGCAGAAGATCCACGAGAGTGTCGTCATGGATCTCTGTCAGGCACGTTACTAGGAGCTTATATCTCAGCTTGATGTATTTGGTTCAATCAGGGATCCCAGGACGTCTGACTCTGAGACATAAGTGTAGACTCCAATGATAAGTTTTGTGTACCTTTGCCTTCACTGCCTTTCCGGGCAGCAAAAACCAAATGTCACTGCATTTCTTTAAAGGACATTCTCTACCAACATCACAAAAGAATGTGGTTGAAAAGTCAATTTTGATTGTATAAAAACTTTTCCAGAAAATAATGAATTCCCTCTGTCTATGTAGGTGTTTGACCAGGAGCTGGATGCCCTGGAGATTGAGACAGTGCAGAAGGAAACCATTCATCCCAGGAAGTCCTACAAGATGAACTCCTCCTGCGCCGACATACTACTCTTTGCCTCCTACAAGTGGAATGTCTCACGCCCCTCGCTGCTCGCTGACTCAAAGTACAACACTACAGTCTTTTAAACTTTGTATCAGGTTAACACTGAAGCCTTTTCTTAGTTGGATATGAATGATGTTTCGCAGATATCCATTTTTAATATGCCCTCAAAATGGAAGTGACTTCCAAACTTGTCAAACAAAAAAGTTTGACAAGAAGCCAAGTTCTTCTTGCAATTTATAAAGACATTATTTCTTTCTTAGTACTCATTCACCCTTGACCTCTCTCTCTTCAGGGACGTGATGGACAGCACCACCACCCAGAAGTACTGGATCGACATACAGCTTCGCTGGGGAGACTACGACTCTCATGACATTGAGCGCTACGCCAGAGCCAAGTTCCTGGACTACACCACCGACAACATGAGCATCTACCCCTCCCCCACCGGGGTGCTCATCGCCATCGACCTGGCCTACAACCTCCACAGGTTAGCATAGCTACGCTAACATTTCTGCTAATGTCTGCATGATAAGTAATTGAGAAATGTTCTAGCCTGTTGACATGAGTTCTAGCATTTCCACTAATGTCCACATAAGTGATGAAGTTTTGTTAGCGTAGCTAGTAGTCTTGTTTGTCAACCGTTTCCCTCAACTTAAAGGGGGTTATTGAACACGTGTTTGTTTACGTCTGTTACATAACATATGAACTCATCATCCACCCTCTTTTCTCTCTCCTCCCTCCAGTGGGTACGGTAACTGGTTCCCGGGAGGCAAGCCTCTTATCCAGCAGGCCATGGCTAAGATCATGAAGGCCAACCCTGCTCTGTACGTCCTGAGGGAGCGCATCCGTAAGGGTCTGCAGCTCTACTCCTCAGAGCCCACTGAGCCCTACCTGTCCTCCCAGAACTACGGAGAGCTCTTCTCCAATCAGATCATCTGGTTTGTGGACGACACTAACGTCTACCGTGTCACCATCCACAAGGTGAGTGAGGAGTCAGACATTCTGAGATTGGTGTCAATGTTCTAGGGATTCTAATTATATGGGTTGGATTCTGTCTGGCACAACAGTACCTCTAGAATAGCTTTTTATGCAGTGTAACATTTTCAGACAATTAAACATTTGTGAAAAGATCTACTGTTAGATAGCTAGTCTCGGTGTTTAGCATCTTCTGTTTTCAGTCATGTAAATACTCCCGCTCTGTCCTTGCAGACGTTTGAGGGTAACTTGACCACCAAGCCCATCAATGGAGCCATCTTCATCTTCAACCCCAGGACAGGTCAGCTCTTCCTCAAGATCATCCATACCTCTGTGTGGGCCGGACAGAAACGTCTGGGACAGGTACGTCTTCAAATGAAAAAGACCTGTCACTCTCTTTAGCAATGCACAGGGCAATAAAACTCTGGAATGGAGCAAAACAAATATGCATGGAAGACTAGTTATGCTCATTGGGGTCTAAGGCACTACATCTCAGTGCTAGAGGCGTTATTACAGTCCCTGGTTCAATTCCAGGCTGTATCACAACCGGCCGTGACTGGGATTCCCATAGGGTGGCACACAATTGGCCCAGTGTTGTTAGGGTTTGGCAGGGGTAGGCCGTCATTCTAAATAAGAATTTGTTCTTAACTGACTTGCCTAGTTAAATAAACAATCTAATAAATAAACTGTCCTCACCTTGTTCCCTTCCCTCTTTCTTTCCTTCCTCTGTTCCCTCTCCCTTTATAGCTGGCTAAGTGGAAGACAGCTGAGGAGGTGGCTGCTCTTATTCGTTCCCTACCTGTGGAGGAGCAGCCAAAACAGATCATTGTCACCAGGAAGGGCATGCTGGATCCCCTTGAGGTGAGACCCCATAACTCACAATCACATCGATTGCTTGATTGCGCGTCACACCCCTCATTGATATAGACATAGCATTAATCTGCCCAATTTCCACATCAGTAGAGATGAAGGAAAGGACTCAGTTGAATTTGACTGAGATTCTAAATATTAACTATTGCGATGATCAGTGATCTGTTTTGATACGATTTGACATTATTAATATTGAAAGACTTGAGATGACCAATGTGGAACATTTTTTATCCCTTCCTCCTCCCAGGTGCACTTGCTGGACTTCCCCAACATCGTGATCAAGGGCTCTGAGCTGCAGCTGCCCTTCCAGGCCTGTCTGAAGGTGGAGAAGTTTGGAGACCTAATCCTGAAGGCCACCGAGCCTCAGATGGTCCTCTTCAACCTGTACGACGACTGGCTCAAGACCATCTCCTCCTACACCGTGAGTCTACTTTCTACTTTTTTTGTTTTAAACTCAGCAAAAAAAGAAATGTCCCTTTTTCAGGACCCTGTCTATCAAAGAGAATTCGTAAAAATCCAAATAACTTCACAGATTTTAATTGTAAAGGTTTTAAACACCGTTTCCCATGCTTGTTCAATGAACCACAAACAATTAACGAACAAGCACCTGTGGAACAGTTGTTAAGACACTAACAGGTTACAGACGGTAGGCAATTAAGGTCACAGTTATGAAAACTTAGGACATTAAAGAGGCCTTTCTACTGACTCTGAAAAACACCAAAAGAACAATGCCCAGGGTCCTTGCCCATCTGCGTGAACGTGCTTTAGGCATGCTGCAAGGAGGCATGAGGACTGCAGATGTGGCCAGGGCTATAAATTGCAATGTCCGTACTGTGAGACAGGTACAGGATGGCAACACCAACTGCCCAAGTTACACAAGGAACGCACAATCCCTCCATCAGTGCTCAGACTGTCCGCAATAGGCTGAGAGAAGCTGGACTGAGGGCTTGTAGGCCTGTTGTAAGGCAGGTCCTCACCAGACATCACTGGCAACAACATCACCTATGGGCATGAACATTCTGTCGCTGGACAAGGCAGGACTGGCAAAAAAGTGCTCTTCACTGACGAGTCGCGGTTTTGTCTCACCAGGGGGGATGGTCGAATTTGCATTTATCGTAGAAGGAATGAGCGTTACACCGAGGCCTGTACTCTGGAGTGGGATCGATTTGGATGTGGAGGGTCCGTCATGGTCTGGGACAGTGTGTCACAGCATCATCGGACTGAGCTTGTTGTCATTGCAGGGAATCTCAACACTGTGCATTACTGGGAAGACATCCTCCTCCCTCATGTGGTACCCTTCCTGCAGGCTCATCCTGACATGACTCTTCAGCGTGACAATGCCACCAGCCATACTGCTCATTCTATGTGTGATTCCTGTAAGACAGAAATGTCAGTGTTCTGCCATGGCCAGCGAAGAGCCCGGATCTCAATCCTATTGAGCATGTCTGGGACCTGTTGTATCGGAGGGTGAGGGCTAGGGCCATTCCCCCCATAAATGTCCGGGAACTTGCAGGTGCCTTGGTGAAAGAGTGGGGTAACATCTCACAGCAATAACTGGCAAATCTGGTACAGTCCATGAGGAGGTGATAAACTGCAGTACTTGCAGCTGGTGGCCACACCAGATACTGACTGTTACTTTTGATTGTGACCCCCCCCCCCCTTTGTTCAGGGACACATTATTCCATTTCTGTTAGTCACATGTCTGTAGAACTTGTTCAGTTTGTCTCATACAAATACACACGTTAAGTTTTCTGAAAATAAACGCAGTTGACAGTGAGAGGACATTTGAAATGTTTTGCTGAGTTTAGAATGAGACTTAAGCAAGATGGTGGTAGTATTGGAAGAATGACTGGCTCAAGGCACTCTCCTCCCATACTGTGAATGGCAGCTCACTTCCTGTGACCGATAATACTAGAATGAGACTAAAAACAATTTAACCTCTTGATACTCCCCATCCCAGATCTGGGATCGTGAATAAAGCCTCAGGCTCATTAGCATAACGCAACGTTAACGATTTCTGAAAATCGCAAATAAAATGAAAATAATGTGCCTGCTCTCAAGCTTAGCCTTTTCCTAACAACACTGTCATCTCAGATTTTCAAAATATGCTTTTGAACCATAGCAATTCACTAATTTGTGTAAGAGTATGCTAAGCTAGCTTAGCATTTTGAGTAGCATTTAGCACGCAACATTTACACAAAAACCAGATAACCAAATAAATAAAATCATTTACCTTTGAAGAGCTTCGGATGTTTTCAATGAGGAGACTCTGTTACATAGCAAATGTTCAGTTTTTCCTGAAAGAATCTTTGTGTAGGAGAAATCGCTCCGTTTTGTACATCACATTTGGCTACCAAAACGAACCGAAAATTCAGTCACCAACAACGTCAAACTTTTTCCGAATTAACTCCATAATATCGACCGAAACATGGCAAACGTTGTTTGGAATCAATCCTCAAGGTGTTTTTTCACATATCTCTTCATTGATATATCGTTCGTGGAAGCCTGCTTTCTTCTCTGAATTCCATGGAAAAATACTTGCAGCTGAGGTTTGCGCACCAATTTCGGCGCAGGACACCGGGCGGACACCTGGTAAATGTGGTCTCTTATGGTCAATCTTCCAATGATATGCCTACAAATACGTCACAATGCTGCAGACACCTTGGGGAAACGACAGAAAGGGCGGGCTCATTCCTCTCGCATTCACAGCCATATAAGGAGACAATGGAAAACGGAGCCTCAAAAATCCTGCTGATTTCCTGGATGCCGTTTCATCTTGGTTTTGCCTGTAGCTCACGTTCTAGGGCACGCACAGAGAATATCTTTGCAGTTCTGGAAATGTCAGAGTGTTTTCTTTCCAAAGCTATCAATGATATGCATAGTCGCATCTTTTTGTGACAAAATATCTTGTTTAAAACGGGAACGTTTTTCATCCAAAAATGAAATAGCGCCCCCAGAGTTTCAAGAGTTAACAGAGATTTCTACCAATTACAGCCGATAAGGTCAATGTAAAAAAACTAAAAAACATTTAAAGTATACATAGGAGCCAGCTTCTTGAAGAATGTTATTTATGGAATAATTGTCTAGTCCTGTTTCTCATTCTAGAAGCTCTTCTAGAATGCAAAACATTTATTGTGGGGGCTGTTTCTGTCATTCCCCTGTTTAACCAGTGTCTGTACGGCTCTGTTTCCTGTCTCTAGGCATTCTCACGTCTTATCCTGATCCTAAGGGCGCTCCATGTAAACAACGACCGTGCCAAGGTGATCCTGAAGCCTGATAAGACCACCATCACAGAGCCTCACCACATCTGGCCCACACTGACCGATGAGGAGTGGATCAAGGTGGAGGTGCAGCTTAAAGACCTCATCCTGGCCGACTATGGAAAGAAGAACAAGTAAGTGGCTGTGGTGGCCTTCGAAAATCTGTTATGAAGCTTCATAACACCTCTCAAAGAAAAATCCCTAACAATCTCAATAACCTAATGCAAAAATGCATCTGACTATTTTTGTTGGAATCAAGTAGCATCTGGGATTCCCACTGCAAGCAAGCATGCATTTCATTCCCAAACTTCCCTCCGCCATTTCTGACTTCAACTTTGTCCTCTCCAGCGTCAACGTGGCGTCTCTGACCCAGTCTGAGATCCGTGACATCATCCTGGGCATGGAGATCTCTGCTCCGTCCCAGCAGCGCCAGCAGATCGCTGAGATCGAGAAGCAGACCAAGGAGCAGTCCCAGCTCACCGCCACTCAGACACGCACAGTCAACAAACATGGAGATGAGATCATCACCTCAACAACCTCCAACTACGAGACACAGACCTTCTCCTCCAAGACAGAATGGAGAGTCAGGTATGTAGGGGGAGTCTATTTGGTTTTTAAATGTTGTAGATTTCCCTATATTTTTACAATAATATTAGTGATCTCATAGAATATGATTGTGACATTTGAATTAGGTTTATATATCCTTCCACTCACACATGGTGCTGACAAAGGAATGTAATATAAACTTTCATGGAGCTTTATGATTGGTATATTATAGTTCTCAAAGCGGGAGTTGCAAAATCAAGGCCATAGCTTCAGAAGTCAATAGAGCGTCTATATTGGCTCTTTGATAACTTGACCTTTTTTAAGTATGATTTTCTGTTTCTATTGTCTTGTCTGAAAGTCCTAACATGGTTCTTCCTCGTCCTCCTGCAGGGCCATCTCTGCTGCCAACCTGCACCTGAGGACCAACCACATCTACGTGTCGTCTGATGACATCAAGGAGACAGGCTACACCTACATCCTGCCCAAGAACGTCCTCAAGAAGTTCATCTGCATCTCAGACCTGCGAGCCCAGGTCAGCAGCCTACGGTCTATCCTGTTTGTATCACAGTACATTTCTCCTAGTTGTCTCTGCTTGTGACCCTTGAGATAAAATGCCTACCATGGTGCTAAAACAGTCAAATCACTCTGCCTTCATATCTATCAACATCCCATTATTATTATTATTATTATTTTATATGAATGAAGTGCTCCTGGAACAGAACTATTTGGTCTTAGAATACCTTCAGTCATGTCTTGTATAGTATTATATATCTGTAAATCTGAATGTGTGTATTGCTGACGTGTGCATCTCCTCTGTCTTCAGATTGCAGGTTACCTGTACGGCACCAGTCCCCCTGACAACCCCCAGGTGAAGGAGATCAGGTGTATCGTCATGGTACCCCAGTGGGGAACTCATCAGACTGTCCATCTACCCAATCAGCTGCCTGGTCACGAGTACCTCAAGGTACAGACTTGGGGGATAATGTACACACACTCGGACACACATGCACATAACACGATTTGATGCCATGTAATGCATGCGGTTTACTGGATCACGTCTCAGTATTTGGAAGTGATTAACCATGGACCATGACTCATTTTCCTTGTGTTTTTATGTATGCCATAGCCTTTGAAATTGGAAGTGTTCAGTTCCTGATGAGGGCAGAACACACAAACACCTCTCTACTTCCCGTGTCTCACCTCTTCTCTATCCTGTCTCCCCCCTACAGGAGATGGAGCCCCTGGGTTGGATCCACACCCAGCCTAACGAGTCTCCCCAGCTCTCCCCCCAGGACGTCACCAGCCACGCCAAGATCATGGCTGACAACCCCGCCTGGGACGGAGAGAAGACCATCATCATCACCTGCAGGTAGGCCAGATTCTTGTACTTGTTTTTTCTTTACACTTACCAGCAGTGAGTTTGCATATATAGTTGAAGTCAGAAGTTTACATACACTTAGGTTGGAGTCATGAAAACTTGTTTTTCAACCACTCCACAAATGTCTTGTTAACAAACTATAGTTTTGGCAAGTCGGTTAGGACATCTACTTTGTGCATGACACAAGTAATTTTTCCAACAATTGTTCACAGACAGATTATTTCACTTATCATTCGCTATGATTCACTAATTCCAGTGGGTCAGAAGTTTACATGCACTAAGTTGACTGCCTTTAAACAGCATGGAAAATCCCAGAAAATTATGTTATGGCTTTAGAAGCTTCTGATAGGCTAATTGACATCATTTGAGTCAATTGGAGGAGTACCTGTGGATGTATTTCAGGGCATACCTTCAAACTCAGTGCCTCTTTGCTTGACAGCATGGGAAAATCAAAATAAATCATCCAAGACCTCAGAAAAGAAAATTGTGGACCTCCACAAGTCTGGTTATCCTTGGGAGCAATTTCCAAACATCTGAAGGTACCACGTTCATCTGTACAAACAATAGTACACAAGTATAAACACCATGTGATCACGCAGCCATCATACCGCTCAGGAAGGAGACGCGTTCAGTCTCCAAGAGATGAACGTAATTTGGTGCGAAAAGTGCAAATCAATCCCAGAACAGCAGCAAAGGACCTTGTGAAGATGCTGGAGGAAACGGGTACAAAAGTATCTATATCCCAGTAAAACGAGTCCAATATCGACATAACCTGAAAGGCTGCTCCGTAAGGAAGAAGCCACTGCTCCAAAATCACCATAACAAAGCCAGACTACGTTTTGCAACTGCACATGGGGACAAAGATCATACTTTTTGGCGAAATATTCTCTGGTCTGATGAAACAAAAATAGAACTGTTTGGCCATAATGACCATCATTATGTTTGGAGGAAAAAGGGGGAGGTTTGCAAGCCGAAGAACACTATCCCAACCGTGAAGCTTGGCGGTGGCAGCATCATGTTGTGGAGGTGCTTTGCTGCAGGAGGGACTAGTGCACTTCACAAAATAGATGGCATCATGATGTAGGAAAATGATGTGGATATATTGAAGCAACATCAAGACATCAGTCAGGAAGTTGAATCTTGGTCGCCAATGGCTCTTCCAAATGGTCAATGACCCCAAGCATACTTCCAAAGTTGTGGCAAAATGGCTTAAGGACAACAAAGTCAACATATTAGAGTGGCCATCACAAAGCCCTGACCTCACTCCTATAGAAAATTTGTGGGCAGAACTGAAAAAGCGTGTGCGAGCAAGGAGGCCTACAAACCTGACTCAGTTACACCAGCTCTGTCAGGAGGAATGGGCCAAAATTCACCCAACGTTGACCCAAGTTAAACAATTTAAAGGCAACGCTACCAAATACTAATTGAGTGTATGTAAACTTCTGACCCACTGGGAATGTGATGAAAGAAATACAGGCTGAAATAAATCATTCTCTCTACCATTATTCTGACATTTCACATTCTTAAAATAGTGGTGACCTAACTTACCTAAGACAGGGAATTTGTATTAGGATCAAATGTCAGGAACTGTGAAACTGAGTTTCAATGTATTTGGTGAAGGTGTATGTAAACTTCCGACTTCAACTGTTGCAGCTAATATGAATAAGGTTTTACTTCATGATAGAGGGCATTGTATGTTGGTTGGTGTGACCGTCTGGGTTTGAATCCAGGCAGTCTACTCGTCACTAGACTGGGTTTGCCTGTTGAGCAAAGGCCTTCGGGACTCGTGCAAAGTTATTCATCACACAAGTCTAGTTCACCGTCCCAACCACATTTGTAAACATTGATCAAGTCCACCTATACATGCATCTCTTCTTCTTAACATTCTAGTTGCATCATGTATATTTATTCACTTCCAGTTTCACTCCTGGCTCATGCACGCTGACGGCCTACAAGCTGACACCCAGTGGGTATGAGTGGGGCAGACAGAACACAGACAAGGGCAACAACCCCAAGGGCTACCTGCCCTCCCACTATGAGAGGGTTCAGATGCTTCTGTCTGACCGCTTCCTGGGCTTCTTCATGGTGCCTGGACAGGTTTCCTGGAACTACAACTTCATGGGTGAGTAGTGCATAGAACACGGGATTCTCTGCTAAGCCCACACTGCTTGGAGAGTGGATTTCAGACACATTAAAACCTATTCCCAGACTAAAACTTGTGCTAAATAGAGAATATTGTTTAATGGCTAACCTCTTATCGGTGTATTCAAATCTTAGTGTATTTGAAACCATTAAATTCAACAACAGTGAAATAGCATATTAGGAAAATTAAGCATTTTTACAACCACATGCTTGCAGTGTGTTTGTCAACATACACTACATGGCCAAAAGTATGTGGACACCTGCTCATCTTACATCTTATTCCAAAATCATGGGCATTAATATGGAGTTGATCCCCCTTTGCTGCCATAACAACCTCCACTCTTCTGGTAAGGCTTTCCACTAGATGTTGGAACATTACTGCGGGGACTTGCTTCAATTCAGCCACAAGCATTAGCGAGGTCGGGCACTGATGTTGGGCGATTAGGCCTGGCTCGCAGTCGGCGTTCTATATGGACCTCGCTTGGTGCACGGGGGCATTGTCATGCTGAAACAAGGGCCTACCACAAAGTTGGGAGCACAGAATCATCTAGAATGTTATTATGCTGTAGTGTTAAGATTCCCCTTCAGTGGAGCTAAGGGGCCTAGCGCGAACCATGACGATTCTTGGCATTGCGCATGGTGATCTTAGGCTTGTGTGTGGCTGATCGGCCATGGAAACCAATTTCATGAAGCTCCCGACGAACAGTTATTGTGCTGATGTTGCTTCCAGAGGCAGTTTGGAATTCGGTAGTGAGTGTTGCAACTGAGGACAGATGATTTTTATGTGCTTCAGCACTTGGCGGTCGCGTTCTGTGAGTTTGACTTCGCTGCTGAGCCGTTGTCGCTATTAGATTAGTCGCTCTGGATAAGAGCGTCTGCTAAATGACTTAAATGTAATGTAAATGTAGATGTTTCCTCTTCACAATAACAGCACTTGCAAGTGACCAGGGCAACTCAAGCAGGGCAAAAATTTGACAAACTCACATCCTATGACGGTGTCACGTTGAAAGTCACTGAGCTCTTCAGTACAGGACATTCTACTGACAAAGTTTGTCTGTGTAGATTGCATGACTATTTGCTCAATTTTATGCACCTGTCAGCAACTGCTGTGGCTGAAAAATAGCAGAATCCACTAATTTGAAGGGTTGTCCATACTTTTGGTAATGTAGTGTATCAATTATACATCCTCCTCTTTCAGGTGTCCGCCACGACCCCAACATGAAGTATGACCTGCAGCTGTCCAACCCCAAGGAGTTCTACCACGAGGTCCATCGTCCCTCTCACTTCCTTAACTTCGCCTCCCTGCAGGAGGGAGAGATCTACAACGCAGACAGAGAGGACATGTACGGTTGAGACTGGCGCTCTGCTCAGAGATGAGAGGATTCCCTCTCTATTGTAGATATTCTATGACATGGACATCCTTATGCGGCCCTGTCTAGTACAGTCAGACAATTTGGCCCAGCCAGTCGTGAAGTTATGAATTTAACTACTGCTCCCTGAAGGAGGGGAATCGAGGTACAGCTATAGCGATCTCCATAACTGTGATGGACCAAGTGTACCAACTGATAGGGATGGCCTGAAGATGTTGGAATTTGTATGTATGTAAGCCTAGGACCACCTTTTTTTAGGACACAATGTCAATTTTGAGATGTTTTCTGCTAAATTGTTTGCTTGAATTGGTTGCCCTCCCATCAGATCTCTCCAATAAGGCTTCAGAATGTGAATTCTACTGCATTTCATTTATGGCATTCATTTTGACACATTGCTGCTAATGTGTACCGGTATTTGTGTCTCATCAGTCTAGTAGTTGATATAGCTGTAAAATGCATGTGGCATTTCTTTAAATTGGTGGTTAATCATTAATACTCTTTTCTCCCATTAGAACTGTAATGGAATTGATATGTCCTGTGTTTTTACGCTAGCATTCTTTTACCCATTTGCTATGTTGTGCATTCATTGTGGACACTGTTGTTTGGGTTTAAATAAAGATTGACATTTTATAAGTATTTACCCTTGTTTGGTTGTCTCAGTTTTTGTGTGTGAGTGCAGTGATCATGTATTTTGTGAATAGCACTGTCTTATAGCAAGGACACCTGAGATACTGACTACCATTGTAATTAGGATCACGTCTACAACTTATTGGTGATGGACAGTGGTGGCTCAGCTGGAAGAGATTGGTCTCATGGGACTGTGGGAGACATGCAAGCTGTGGCCAAAGACGGACATACGTATTTTGCCTCATCAATGATGATGACTATGAAAGCACTCTTTTACCCTGCTTTGCAAACTGATTGTCAATGAAGCAAATGTGGGTAGATTGTGTCCTTCGATTGCATTTGATCTATTCCGTTTGTTACATATGGTACCAGTCAAAGTTTGGACACACCTACTCATTAAAGGGTTTTTATTTTTACTATATTCTACATTGTAGAATAATAGTGAAGACAAACTATGAAATAACACAAATCATGTAACCAAAAAAGTGTTAAAATCAATATATATTTGAGATTGTTCAAAGTAACCACACTTTGCACACTCTTGGCATTCTCTCAACCAGCTTCATGGGGTAGTCACTTTGAATTCAATTAACAGATGTGCCTTGTTAATTTGTTGAATGTATTTCCTTAATGTGTTTGAGACAATCATTTGTGTTGTGACAAGGTAGGGGTGATATACCAAATAGGGCTATATTCTGTATAAGACCAAGTCCATATTATGGCAAGAACAGCTGAAATAAGCGAAGAGAAATGACAGACTGGTGGGGAGGGGAACCTTTTTGCCATCAAAGGGCATTTGGATATGTCTAAATTAATTTGGGGTCATATTAAAAGTTGCTATTTTCTGCTTTCATGTTTTAATGTGACTTTAATCACTGACATTGGTTTTATAGTTTAAATATGACTTATGTTTCTTGCTAGTCCTATTTAAATAAATATCAGTATTGTAAATAATATTATGATTACTTGTTCAAACTCACCTCTAATGCGATGGCTTAAAGTTTGTATTTGACGAGGCGTTTGATGTCAGCTGGCAGTGAAGATGACGCTACTCGCAGCTGGTTTTCCAGGTTTGTGTCAGTCAAACTGGCTTTGAGCTTGTCATTGCTTTGCAGCTCAATGACTTCGTGTTGTAGGCCGTCTGGCACATCCGCTAGTTCGACGTTAAAAGGGGTTGCAAATATGTTCAACTCCAATTGTATACTTTTCACATTCTTAAACCGCTCACAGAATTGCCTTCGCGAGATTTCCACACTCACCAGCATATTCCCACGTAATCTCAGGCTCTTGTCCTTGCAGAGTAGGAAAATAATCATTTTACTGATGCTTGATGTCCAAATGATTCTGTAATGCTCAGTTTAAAAACTACTTGGGCGGATGATGTGGGAAAGTGCATATGAGTTTTTAAATAATTGTAGTTTTACCCCTTTCTAGTTGGACTTGTCACCGCTTTAATTTCGTTGCGAACGGTTTGGCCCTTGGAGCTTGACGTTCAAATCAGACAGATACTTGGTTATGTCCACCATGAAGGCCAAATCACACATCCACTTGTCATCACTAAGACAGGTTTCCCTTTCATGAGTTGTTTTACGTCATCCTTCAGTCCGTAAAACCGCGCGAGCATCTTTCAACCGCTCAACCATCGTACCTCACAATGGTAAACCAGATCACCGTACTCCGATTCAAGATCACTCAACGGCTCTTTAAATTGGCGGTTGTTCAGCCCTTTGCTTTTGATACAATTGATGGTCGACACTACAGTTGCCATTACGTTGTTCGCCTTCATCAGCCTTTCTTGATGTATGATGCAGTTGCCTCCAATTAAATCACTTGGATCAAGATTGAGGCAATTCATGTTATCACCAATGCAGTTAACCCTTTTTTAGAGCCAACCAAGGCCACTTCATTTTTCAACCGTAGCTCAAATTTGTTCATAGCCGAGAAAAGTCCTCACCTCCGTCTGGTGCTAGCAACTATTTTACAAATTCTCATTTCAAATGAGGCTTCAGTTTCTTTGCGATAAAATCGCTCACCACAAAACTTGCTTGCATAACATTTTCTCCATCCAAACAAGGTTTCGTAAAGGCGACTTGTTGGGCACACGAAGTTGTCCTTGCAGCTCATTAAGTTTAGCATGTTTCGAACTGTAATGACGCTCCAAATTGGCCTTTTTCATTACTGCAAGTGCATCCTCACAAACTAGGCATACAGGTTTGCCTTTCACTTCGACCAAAAAAATATGAATTTGTCTTGGAGAACGCGACACTCCGCATCTACTTTAATTGTATTTACTGTAGCCATTTTCCTAATGACGATGTGTCTGGTAGCGCCAAGGCTTTGGGGTGGGTGGATTGATTTTTTAAATGTTATAATTATGGGAAAACGACGTCTAGAGCTTTTTTAAATTCAAATAAATGTATTTATGAATTGTCTCGGGGCCTAACCAAACAGCCTCGTAGGCCGTATACGGCCCGGAGACCGGATGTCCCCCACCCCTGCTTTAAGACATGAAGGTCAGTCAATATGAAACATATTTCAAAAACTTTGAAAGTTTCTTCGAGTGCTGTCGCAAAAACCATCAAGTGTTATGATGAAACTGGCTCTCACGAGGAACGCCACAGACAAGGAAGACCCAGAGTTACTTCTGCTGTTACCAGCTTCAGAAATTGCAGCCCAAATAAAAGCTTCGGAGAGTTCAAGTAACAGACACTTCTCAACATCAACTGTTCAGAGGAAACTGCGTGGATCAGGCCTTCATGATTGAATTTCTGCAAAGAAACCACTACTAAAGGACACCAATAATAAGAGACTTGCTTGGGCCAAGAAACAACAGCAATTGACATTAAGATTGGTGAAAATCTGTCCTTTGGTCCAGTGGCGGTTCTAGACCATATGTGTTATTTCATGGTTTTGATGTCTTCAATATTATTCTACAATGTAGAAAATAGTTTTAAAAAATAAAGAAAAACCCTGGAATGAGTAGGTGTGTCAACTTTTGACTGGTACTGTATGCCGACTGTTAAACAACAGTACACAGCATCCTCGATCGCTTCCCATGCCTTCAGATGAAATCCAATTGGTATGCTTGGACTGTTTTACTGTACGTCCGACCTCGCCTACCAGTTCAACAGTACGCTATGCTATGTGGGTCTAAGAGAAGCTCACTCCTATTACGCTGGTCAGGAAAGTAGGAGAGTTCTTGAATGGTAAACAAGCCGAGCAAAGAGAGGGGGCTGAAATGTAGGCGTCCAGTTGACAGTACACTGCTCTGTCTTTTCAAGACTTCTCGATGAGGAACTCTGTTCTTTAATTTGAATCGGGCCTCAAGTTAATGTTCTCGACTCGGGGCAAGCACAATGTGTGACGTATGCTCGAATGAGGTTCAAATTAGAACGGGTTTATTACTGTCTGGATGACCAAACATGCAACTAAAGAAAGAGTCAACTTCGAGCATAGGGTGACGAATAATGCATATATTTTAGAAGCAGCAACATATCGCGATATAGACAAGACACCTGTTTATTGTGAGAACACTCGCTTTAGTTGTGTTTCGACTCTATCGCTGGGGAACTGTCTTGTCACACTGAGAACGACATTTTTATTTTATTTCTGGGTTTCGATATTAACGTGCACGCACACTGGTGCAAACATGGAGAATGATTGCGATATTAACGATCAAAACCAAGACGTCAAGAAGACCGGGTGTTGTTTTGAAAGGACATGTTCAGCATTAACTGTGGATGATGTATACGAAATGGCTAAATTGATTGGCTCGGAAGTGGAAAAACATATTGACAGCTACGGCAAAGAGAGCGCCACAGTACTGCTGCCTAGAATAGTCAAAGTTCTAGAGCTTTTGGAGAGCTTCGCCTCGCGGAACAATGCACACAAGTCAAAAGAAGAAGAATTACTCAAAGCATTTGAAACGCTACATGTACAGAAACAGAAGAAGACGAGATCTGTGAAAGAATACGACGAAAGCAGAAAGATTGAAATACAGCGGGTGAGTCGATGGTAATAACATGGTACCGTTAGTAACATGGGTAGGCTATATAGCCCAGGCTATATCGCATTAGAATTTGGGAAATCACTTGTCTTGTCTGTGATCTCAACGATTATAGATTTGATTTAAGAAGAAACAGCATGTTTGTACTTGCTCTTGGCCCATTTATCTCCTACAGCTTTCACTACACCGCGTCTCTATGCACCACACACATCCTTTCACACACCACACCATGAGCCCTGCTCATCCCAACATTGCTTCTGTCTCACACCTGACTACACTGTGTGTTATTGGTCTTGTTGGTATCTTGTTGTTATATTGGTAGTCACCATAACACTGAAATTGAAGTTCTAAACACAGACGTCATAGGCACGCTTGTTTTTCTCTTTAACTTGGAACATTCTTCAGCTAGCACTCAGTAGTTATCAATATCTTTGATTTAATTAGGAGGCTATTCTTCCCCACCACCAAGTACCCGTAGACTCCACTGGGGGCATAGAATGTCATTCTATTTCTATGGTGGCTATGCTGTGTGTCTCCTCCTAACCCAGAGTCAGTGACAGCTTCTCCTCATCCCCCAACAGGAGGTGCAGCAGCAGGAGGAGGCAGAGAAGCAGAGGAGCAGGTGCGAGGAGCTGCAGGCCCAGGTGTTACATCTACAGACTGAGATTCAGGAGTTACAGAGCTGCCTGAGGGGCAACCATGCCCAGGAAGGTTGGTTTAAAACACATGAACACACGTGCACACATGATTGGTTTAAACAGCTGCCTTAAGGGCAACGATACCTATAGAGGTTGGTTGTTATAGGTTAGTTTAAACATCTGCTTTAGGGTCAACCATGCTCAGGAAGGTTAGTTTAAACATCCGCTTTAGGGTCAACCATGCTCAGGAAGGTTAGTTTAAACATCTGCTTTAGGGTCAACCATGCTCAGGAAGGTTAGTTTAAGCATCTGCTTTAGGGTCAACCATGCTCAGGAAGGTTAGTTTAAACATCTGCTTTAGGGTCAACCATGCTCAGGAAGGTTAGTTTAAACATCTGCTTTAGGGTCAACCATGCTCAGGAAGGTTAGTTTAAACATCTGCTTTAGGGTCAACCATGCTCAGGAAGGTTAGTTTAAACATCTGCTTTAGGGTCAACCATGCTCAGGAAGGTTAGTTTAAGCATCTGCTTTAGGGTCAACCATGCTCAGGAAGGTTAGTTTAAACATCTGCTTTAGGGTCAACCATGCTCAGGAAGGTTAGTTTAAACATCTGCTTTAGGGTCAACCATGCTCAGGAAGGTTAGTTTAATCATCTGCTTTAGGGTCAACCATGCTCAGGAAGGTTAGTTTAAGCATCTGCTTTAGGGTCAACCATGCTCAGGAAGGTTAGTTTAAACATCTGCTTTAGGGTCAACCATGCTCAGGAAGGTTAGTTTAAACATCTGCTTTAGGGTCAACCATGCTCAGGAAGGTTAGTTTAAGCATCTGCTTTAGGGTCAACCATGCTCAGGAAGGTTAGTTTAAACATCTGCTTTAGGGTCAACCATGCTCAGGAAGGTTAGTTTAAACATCTGCTTTAGGGTCAACCATGCTCAGGAAGGTTAGTTTAAACATCTGCTTTAGGGTCAACCATGCTCAGGAAGGTTAGTTTAAACATCTGCTTTAGGGTCAACCATGCTCAGGAAGGTTAGTTTAAGCATCTGCTTTAGGGTCAACCATGCTCAGGAAGGTTAGTTTAAACATCTGCTTTAGGGTCAACCATGCTCAGGAAGGTTAGTTTAAACATCTGCTTTAGGGTCAACCATGCTCAGGAAGGTTAGTTTAAACATCTGCTTTAGGGTCAACCATGCTACGAGAATGGAGTTACTGTGTTGCTCATGCAGAGTATTTACTTCTGGTGGTAGTCACAGGGGAACACATTGCTGACTGAGGAATTCCAGTGTTTGTTTATTTGGGAAGTGAATGTGGGACTGTAAATGTGACATTTGTTATGTAAAGACTGAACGAAGAACAAAGCAGAATAGATACATATAAACCAATATTATACGATAGACGCATATAATTTGTACTATTACACTAACTTATTAAGCATTCTGAAATATTTGTAAGATATTCATTATTCATCTCGTCTCTGCCTAGTACTCTATACTCACACTGTGCTATAGAAGCTTCTAAGAGCACCAACCCTAATATCATTCAACAAATTAGATGCTCTTATCCTTGATTTACTCATTGCATATGAGCAATTTTCAAGGGCAGTTGAAAGTTTAGTTAAGTCTGTCTACTGATAATGTCCACTATGGACATGTATACTGTACCTCTTCAACCTAATGTAAACTGTTAACGCAATGTATGCAAGTCTTGGGGTATTTTTTCACTAGTTTTCAAGGAAGTGTCTGTCAGCCGCGGGGGCCTAAATCAGATACATTTTTCCCTAGAGGAGAAGACCATATTTGTGTCAGGAAACATCACAATAATTGGATCTAATCCAGCCACTAAAATGTACATTTAACTTTCTTAATTTTCTCAGGACTAGAAGAATAATCTAATTGTGCTCATAATTACATTTAACTCAATTAGATTACATGATACCATACTACAGGGGTTTCAAACTTTTTTTGCCCAGGGACCCCCGCCCAGGCAAACTGGCGACCCAGGGACCCCATCATATATTAGCGTATGTTATTTTTACAAATAATTATACTTCAATATATTTTCTGCATGCTATTTGGTTTTGGTAGTTTTTTTTAAAGCTGACACTTTTCCACCCAAAAAATGAACACTTAGATGGCCCACTTAAGACTTTTCTATACAGATAAACCCTTTAATTAGCTCCAATACCCGTAATTTCCACCATATTATGAATGGATAGTTCGAGATTTTGGCAAGCCATTTATCTACTTCCCCAGAGTTGAATAAACAGGAACAGCTAGCATGCTAACCGTTGCTGTAGACTCCCAGTCATTGCGCTAACGCTAGTTAGCATCTTTAAATTCCTTCATACTGGATACTGAGACATAGAAATGGTATCCACGATGATATTCCGTTGTAGTGATATTTATAAAATAAAAATTTATCACATAAAACAATTCTCCCCAAATATTTTTCAATTTAAAAAAAATAAAAATTACATATTGGACCCCCTGCAGTACCTCCACAGACCCCAGTTTGAAAACCCCGGTCATACTACACACTGAAAGCAGTTTTCCAGCAAGGAGGTCCATGTTAGCTGCTTGCTGTTAAGTTTTATTGCACCAGTTTATCCTAGAAACGTTAGTGTCTCCAATAACCATGCCATAGCTCCACCATAACTTATGTATCAGTTATTATACGTCCAGAGTCGTCTGTATGAATCAACAGGTATAAACCAGAATGCTTAAAGATGACCGTGTGCTGAAGGATAATCCTAAAGTGTCTTTACTGTTTTGACGTCATTACCTTAAGATACACTCCACTGAGCAGATTTGGCTGGGGACGTAGTCTCGGCCGACTGTTGATGGTTGATGAGCTACTGGGTCATATTCATTAGACACCAAACGGAAGAAAACAGACTGAAACAAGGAGGGACTTCCCAGACTCCATTGACATTATTTATATTTTAAAAAATGTGTGCCCTAATGATGTTCTCTCTGATTTGTCTGTTGACCATTGAATACCCACTGTGATGATATTGCATTGTTGTGGTCCTGTGTTCCAGACCGTGTACAACGGCAGGAGCGGGAGGTGATGCTTAAACTGAAGGAAGTGGTTGACAAGCAGAGAGATGAGCTGAGGGCCAAAGTACAGCAGATAGCCAGCATGTCTAAAGAGGTGGAGGCGGTAAGGACAAAAAGACTACATGTACAGTCCATCTGAATGCAAGTGAAGCCATACACGCTTCAGTTTACACACGCACACACGCCTGGGCACAATGATTGTATCAATACTCTGAAGGTCAGCCAATAGCCAGTCATGAGTGGGGAGGTGTCATAAACAGCCGATAGGAAGTCTGTCTCTCAGCAGTGACCCAGACACTTTTCAGCTCACACACACACACACACACACACACACACACACACACACACACACACACACACACACACACACACACACACACACACACACACACACACACACACACATATATATATACACTGAGTGTACAAAACATTAGGAACACCTTCCTGATATTTAGTTGCACACCCTTTTGCCCTCAGAATAGCCTCAATTTGTCAGAGCATGGACTCCCACAGTCGTGTCAAGTTGGCTGGATGTCCTTTGGGTGGTGGACCATTCTTGATACACACGGGAAACTGTTCTGCATGAAAAACCCAGCAGCGTTGCAGTTCTTGACACACTCAAACTGGTGCGCCTGGCACCTACTACCATACCCTGTTCAAAGACACTTCAATCTTTTGTCTTGCCCATTCACCCTCTGAATGGCACACATACACAATCCATGTCTCAATTGTCTCAAGGCTAAAAAGTATTTCGATAACCTGTCTCCTCCCCTTCATCTACACTGATTGAACTGGATTTAAGTGACATCAATAAGGGATCATAGCTTTCACCTGGATTCACCTGGTTAGTCTATGTCATGGAAGGAGCAGGTGTTATTCATGTTTTGTACACTCAGTGTACATTCTTGTTACACACATCACAACTGCTACTACCAGGCTCCTATTATGATTGCTAAATACTGCACAATTTAAACGCTTGCCCCCCCAATACCCCTTCCCCAAAACACGTGCAAATATTGGACTATGAATTGTATTATACTTAAGCTAAAATGTTTATTCTATTCTACTGAGCCATTGACTTTATGTTCATAGTCTTATCTTATGTTATTTCTTATTGTTGAGAATGAATCGGCAAGTAAGCATTTCATGTGACGGGGTATACCATGTGGCGGGGTACACCATGTGACGGGGTACACCATGTGACGGGGTATACCATGTGGCGGGGTACACCATGTGGCGGGGTACACCATGTGGCGGGGTACACCATGTGATGGGGTATACCATGTGACGGGTATACCATGTGGCGGGGTATACCATGTGACGGGGTATACCGTGTGGCGGGTTATACCCTGTGATGGGTATACCATGTGGCGGGGTATACCATGTGGCGGGGTATACCATGTGGCGGGTATACCATGTGACGTGTATACCATATGACGGGTATACCATGTGGCAGGGTGTACTATGTGGCGGGGTATACCATGTGACTGGGTATACCATGTGGCGGGGTATACCATGTGATGGGGTATACCATGCGGCGGGGTATACCATGTGGCGGGGTATACCCTGTGACGGGTATACCATGTGACGGGGTATACCATGCGGCGGGGTATACCATGTGGTGGGGTATACCATATGGCGGGGTATACCATATGGCGGGTTATACCCTGTGACGGCTATACCATGTGACGGGGTATACCATGTGGCGGGGTATACCATGTGGCGGGTTATACCCTGTGACGGGTATACCATGTGGCGGGGTATACCATGTGACGAGGTATACCATGTGGCGGGGTATACCATGTGGCGGGTTATACCCTGTGACGGGGTATACCATGTGGCGGGGTATACCATGTGACGTGTATACCATGTGACGTGTATACCATATGGCGGGGTATACCATGTGACGTGTATACCATGTGACGTGTATACCATGTGACGGGTATACGATGTGGCGGGTATACCCTGTGGCGGGTATACCATGTGGCGGGGTATACCATGTGGTGGGGTATACCATGTGACGGGGTATACCATGTGACGGGTATACCATGTGGCGGGGTATACCATGCGGCGGGGTATACCATGTGGCGGGGTATACCATGTGGCGGGGTATACCATGTGGCGGGGTATACCATGTGGCGGGGTATACCATGTGACGGGTATACCATGTGGCGGGGTATACCATGTGGTGGGGTATACCATGTGACGGGGTATACCATGTGACGGGGTATACCATGTGACGGGGTATACCATGTGGCGGGGTATACCCTGTGACGGGTATACCATGTGACGGAGTATACCATGTGGCGGGGCATACCATGTGACGTGTATACCATATGGCGGTGTATACCATGTGACGTGTATACCATGTGACGGGTATACCATGTGGCGGGTATACCCTGTGACGTGTATACCATGTGACGGGGTATACCAATTGGCGGGGTATACCATGTGACGGGTATACCATGTGACGTGTATACCATGTGACGTGTATACCATATGGCGGTGTATACCATGTGACGTGTATACCATGTGACGGGTATACCATGTGGCGGGTATACCCTGTGACGTGTATACCATGTGGCGGGGTATACCATGTGACGGGTATACCATGTGACGGGGTATACCATGTGGCGGGTATACCATGTGGCAGGGTATACCCTGTGACGGGTATACCATGTGGCGGGGTTTACCATGTGACGGGTATACCATGTGACGGGTATACCATCCCATACATGCGACTAATAAAACCTGAAATTGAAACAGTACTGGCGTAATAGTCATGGTTATTGTTTTGTGCTGAGCATCACCTACACCTTGGAGACAAGTCTGGGAAATAACTCCACCTCCCTATTCACAGCAGCTCCCTCTGTCACACAGTAATGGTTTTAAACTCCAGCTCGAGTTTGTTGATGTTTCTAGGCCTTTCATCTGGCCTAAAGCTGTGGGGCCTCCTAAATTAAGTTTGCTCAAAATTATGCTTGAACATGTTTTTGTGTTCATGGGAGTAACCAGTATTGTCCCCCTGTGTTTGTGTAATATGGTCACCCTTACTCCCAATGAGTCCCTGCACCCCTACCAAGGCCCACTATGATATCTAGCATATCATCGTCCTGAGTGTGTATGTAAGTAATGTTAATGTTGTTTCATGTGTGTGTGTGTGTGTGTGTGTGTGTGTGTGTGTACAGCTGCAGGAGCAGTTGGAGCGCTTCATGAAGATGAATGGGGAGCTGAGACACAAGCAGAGCATCGTCATGGCCCAGGTGAAGAATGCTGTGGAGAAAAAGGCTGACATGGAGGCAGACCTCAGAGAGAAACAGAAAGAGATAGAATGCCTCACCACCCAGCTGGAAAAGGCCAACGCTGCTGCGGGCACGGTAAGAAGTGTGTATTTTTCTCCCTTATTAAAAAGGTAAGCATTCATTTCCATTTTTGAATTGGCCTGGGACATTCATATTATATTTAAGCAAATAGACCCGAGGGGGTATGGTATGTTAGCCATATACAGTGGGGAGAACAAGTATTTGATACACTGCCGATTTTGCCGATTTTCCTACTTACAAAGCATGTAGAGGTCTGTAATTTTTATCATAGGTACACTTCAACTGTGAGAGACGGAATCTAAAACAAAAATCCAGAAAATCACATTGTATGATTTTTAAGTAATTAATTTGCATTTTATTGCATGACATAAGTATTTGATCACCTACCAACCAATAAGAATTCCGGCTCTCATAGACCTGTTACTTTTTCTTTAAGAAGTGCTCCTGTTCTCCACTCATTACTTGTATTAACTGCACATGTTTGAACTCGTTACCTGTATAAAAGACACCTGTCCACACACTCAGCCAAACAGACTCCAACCTCTCCACAATGGCCAAGACCAGAGAGGGTGTAAGGACATCAGGGATAAAATTGTAGACCTGCACAAGGCTGGGATGGGCTACAGGACAATAGGCAAGCAGCTTGGTGAGAAGGCAACAACTGTTGGCGCAATTATTAGAAAATGGAAGAAGTTCAAGATGACGGTCAATCACCCTCGGTCTGGGGCTCCATGCAAGATCTCACCTCGTGGGGCATCAATGATCATGAGGAAGGTGAGGGATCAGCCCAGAACTACTAGGCAAGACCTGGTCAATGACCTGAAGAGAGCTGGGACCACAGTCTCAAAGAAAACCATGAGTAACACACTACGCTGTCATGGATTAAAATCCTGCAGCGCACGCAAGGTCCCCCTGCTCAAGCCAGCGCATGTCCAGGCCCGTCTGAAGTTTGCCAATGACCATCTGGATGATCCAGAGGAGGAATGGGAGAAGGTCAGGTGGTCTGATGAGACAAATTTTTCTAGCTTTTTGTTCTAAACTCCACTCGCCGTGTTTGGAGGAGGAAGAAGGATGAGTACAACCCCGAGAACACAATCCCAACCGCGAAGCATGGAGGTGGAAACATCATTCTTTGGGGATGCTTTTCTGCAAAGGGGACAGGACGACTGCACCGTATTTAGGGGAGGATGGATGAGGCCATGTATCGCGAGATCTTGGCCAACAACCTCCTTCCCTCAGTAAGATCATTGACCCATGCATTGAAGATGGGTCGTGGCTGGGTCTTCCAGCATGACAACGACCCGAAACACACAGCCAGGGCAACTAAGGAGTGGCTCCGCAAGAATCGTCTCAAGGTCTTGGAGTGGCCTAGCCAGTCTCCAGACCTGAACCCAATAGAAAATCTTTGGAGGGAGCTGAAAGTCCGTGTTGCCCAGGGATGGCCCCGAAACCTGACGGATCTGGAGAAGGTCTGTATGGAGGAGTGGGCCAAAATCCCTGCTGCAGTGTGTGCAAACCTGGTCAAGAACTACAGGAAACGTAAGATCTCTGTAATTGCAAACAGGTTTCTGTACCAAATATTAAGTTCTGCTTTTCTGATGTATCAAATACTTATGTCATGCAATAAAATGCATATTAATTACTTAAAAATCATAATGTGATTTTCTGGATTTTTGTTTTAGATTCTCTCACAGTTGAAGTGTACCGATGATACAAATTACAGACCTCTACATGCTTTGTAAGTAGGAAACACTGCCGATTTGGCAGGTTATCAAATACTTGTTCTCCCCACTGTACCTCAAACCCCTAAGGTGCCTTATTGCTATTATAAAGTGGTTACCAACATAAATAGAACAGTAAACATGTATTTTTGAGTCATACCCGTGGTCTGATATACGGTACACACAGCTGAAATGCTGTTTCTGTGAAATCGTATCCAGGACCCAAAGTACCCAGTAATACTACATAAACGTTAGTCATCCAGAGTGGTGTATTCTGACTCTCTTTACTGACGTGTTTGTTACACCTTGCTTGTCATTTCTCTAGAGAACTTTTAGTGTCCTGCCCCCTCCCTCAGTTTATTTTGGAGCTGAACTGTAATCTTTAAACATTTGTCACTGTCCTCTCTCTGCCAAGTCTTACACTTGGCCTTTGTTTCTTTAAACTCTTCTCCCTGGAAAAGAAACTGTAGCCATTTTGAAATATTTGTTATGACTAAGAAACTAAGGTCATATCTGTGACTTCTCTCTCTGACAAAGGAGTTAACTCATTGTTGTGAGAGAAACAGATACACCTGTGGCACAAGATGTACATGTATGTATTGTCAACATTACAGTATAATGTGACTAAGAAATCTCACGACAAGAAATCTGTGTCTTTTTACTTTGTAATAGTCACACAGCCACATTCTGTCATTTTGATGGGTATTTAGCTTTTGCTATTGCTTTTAGACAATTTCATGGACTGTGAAGTTCACATTTCTTATACCAGGTGAACAACATTTTGTTTCCCTTTAATCACAACTGTCATTACATTAACACAATTGTGATAGTCCAGCTGTGTTTTCCCCACCCCAACAGGCCAGTCCATGTAGGACAGAGTGGGACCTGACAGGCAAGCTGGTGATAGACCTCAAGGACCCCAACAGACCCTGTTTCACCAAGCAGGAGGTCAGAGAGATGCTGACAGAGAGGAACGAGCTCAAAGCCAACCTGTTCCTGGTGCAGGAGGAACTCTCCTACTACCAAAGGTAGGTACTATAGGGGGTGTGTTTGTGTGTGTCGGGGGGGGGGTTATGAGTGTGTGTATGTGTTTACATGTTTGTGTTTGTTTAGTTTTATACCTGTGTGTGTATTAGAGGTTGACTGATTGATTTTTTTCAGCGCCGATACCGATTATTGGAGGACCAAAAAAGCCGATACCGATTAATCGGTCAATTTATAAAATAAATGTATTTGTAATAATGACAATTCAAACAATACTGAATGAACACTTATTTTAACTTAATATAATACATCAATAAAATAAATTTAGCCTCAAGTAAATAATGAAACTTGTTCAATTTGGTTTAAATAATGCAAAGACTAAGTGTTGGAGAGGAAAGTAAAAGTGCAATATGTGTTATGTAAGAAAGCTAACGTTTCAGTTCCTTGCTCAGAACATGAAAACATATGAAAGCTGGTGGATCCTTTTAACATGAGTCTTCAATATTCCCTGGTAAGAAGTTTTAGGTTGTAGTTATTATAGGACTATTTCCCTCTATACCATTTGTATTTCATTAACCTTTGACTATTGGATGTTCTTATAAGCACTTTAGTATTGCCAGTTTAACAGTATAGCTTCCGTCCCTCTCCTCGCTCCTCCCTGGGCTCGAACCAGCAACACAACAACAATTAGCGCGCACTAACTAGCTAGCCATTTCACTTCGGTTACACAAGCCTCATCTCGGGAGTTGATAAGCTTGAAGTCATAAACAGCGCAATGCTTGACGCACAATGAAGAACTGCTGGCAAAACAAACAAAAGTGCTGTTTGAATGAATGTTTATGCGCCTGCTATTGCCTACCACCGCTCAATCAGATGCTTGTATGCTCAGTCAGATTATATGTAACGCAGGACACTCTAGATAATATCTAGTAATATCATCAACCATGTGTAGTTAACTAGTGATTATGATTGATTGTTTTTTATAAGATAAGTTTAATGCTAGCTAGCAACTTACCTTGGCTTACTGCATTCGCGTAACAGACAGTCTCCTTGTGGAATGCAACGAGAGAGAGGCAGGTCGTTATTGCGTTGGACTAGTTAACTGTAAGGTTGCAAGTTTGGATCCTCCGAGCTGACAAGGTGAAAATCTGTCGTTCTGCCCCTGAACAAGGCAGTTAACCCACTGTTCCTAGGTCGTCATTGAAAATAAGAATGTGTTCTTAACTGACTTGCCAAGTTAAATAAAGATTAAATAAAGGTGTAAAAAAAAATATGCAATTCGGCGCCCAAAAATACCGATTCCGATTTGTTATGAAACACACTAGAGGTCGACAGATTAATCGGAATGGCCGATTAATTAGGACCGATTTCAGGTTATGTACTGACGTGTGTGTCATCCATACAGGGCGATCCTGAATGATGAGCGGTGTCCAGGATTCTTGCTGGAGGCAGTACGTTCTGCCATAAAGAAACAGAAAACTGTCATCAAGGCCAAGATGCTGGGCATGCCAGAAGACGAATGCAGCAGGTGACACTGACTCACACACCCGGGTACACACACACACACACACACACACACACAGACAGTGCTAACTTTGTGGATGTGATTTCCTTGAACAGTGATGAGGAGAAAGGCCCCCTGTTTGAGAGGAGAGCAGAGACAGAAACCGAGACAGACAGCACACACAGCAAACCACATGAGTCTCGCATCAGGAACCTGTAAGTCCTACTGACCTGTTTTTGCTAATATAAAACAACACATCTATTAACAGACAGTGGCAAAAAAAAGTTTATGAACCTTTTGGAATTACCTGGATTTCTGCATAAATTTGACATAGAATTTGATCTGATCTTCATCTAAGTCACAACAGACAGTGTTCTTAAACTAATAACACAAATTATTGTATTTTTCTTGTCTATATTGAATGCATAATTTAAACATTCACAGTGTAGGTTGGATAAAGTATGTGAACCCCTAGGCTATTGACTTCTCCAAAAGCTAATTGGAGTCAGGAATCGACTAACCTGGAGTCCAATCAATGAGGTGAGATTGGAGATGTTGGTTAGAGCTGCCTAGCCCTATGAAAAGCACTCACAAAATTTGAGTTTACTATTCACAAGAAGCATTGCCTGAGAAGAACGATGCCTCGGAACAAAAGAGATCTCATAAGACCTAAGATTAAGAAATGTTGCCTTGCATAAAGCTGGAAAGGGTTACAAAAGTATCTATAAAAGTAATTCCACGGTAAGACAAATTGTCTATAAATGGAGAAAGTTCAGCACTGTTGCTACTCTCCCTAGGAGTGGCCATCCTGCAAAGATGACTGCAAGGGCACAGTGCAGAATGCTCAGTGAGGTTAAGAAGAATCCTAGAGTGTCAGCTAAAGACTTACTGAAATCTCTGGAAGATGCTAACATCTCTGTTGACGAGACTACAATACGTAAAACACTAAACAAGATTGGTGTTCATGGGAGGACACCATGGAAGAAGCCACTGCTGTCCAAAAAACATTGCTGCACATCTGAAGTTAACAGAAGAGAAGCTGGATGTTCCACAGCACTACTGGCAAAATATTATGTGGACCGATGAAACTAAAATTGTGTTGTTTGGAAGGAACACACAATACTATGTGTGGAGAAACAAAGGCACAGCACCCCAACATCAAAACCTCATCCCAACTGTAAAGTATGGTGGAGGGAGCATCATGGTTTGGGCTGCTTTGCTGCCTCAGGCCCTGGACAGCTTGCTATCAAACGGAAAACTTGGGAATTTATTTTATCAAGATATTTTGCAGGAGAATGTAACGCTATCTGTCCGCCAATTGAAGCTCAACAGAAGTTAAGTGATGCAACAGGACAACAACCAAAAACACAGAAGTAAATCAAAAACAGAATGGCTTGAACAGAAGAAAATACGCCATCTGGAGTGGCCCAGTCAGTCCTGACCTCAACCCGATTGAGATGCTGTGGCATGACCACAAGAGAGCGGTTCACACCAGACATCCCTGTCATGTTCGTCGTAACGATGAGAAGCGTGAGTGTGATATGAATACATTCCTCTTTTAATTAAGAAATAACACAGAACAAACTAACAAAACGACCACAAAGCTATCTTAACACAAGTGCTGACAGGCAACTACACATAGACAATAACCCACAAAACCAAAATGGCAACCTAAATAGGATCTTCAATCAGAGACAACGATAAACAGCTGTCTCTGATTGGGAACCAATTCAGGCCACCATAGTCCTACATATACCTAGACCTACCAAAACCCCATAGAATTACAAAAAACCCTAGACAAGACAAAAACACACATACCACCCTCATCACACCCGGACCTAACCAAAATAATAAAGAAAACAAAGATAACTAAGGTCAGGGCGTGACAATCCCAAGAATATTGTGGAACTGAAACGGTTTTATAAAGAGGAATGGTCCAAAATTCCTCCTGACCGTTGTACAGGTCTGATCCGCAACTACAGAAAACGTTTGGTTGAGGGTATTGCTGCCGAAGGAGGGACAACCTGTTATTAAATCCAAGGGTTCACATACTTTTCCCAACCTACACTGTGAATGTTTACATGTTGTGTTCAATAAACACATGAAAAATTCTAAATGTTTGTGTGTAATTAGTTTAAGCAGACTGTGTTTGTCTATTGTTGTGACTTAGATGAAGATCACAACATTTTATGACAAATTTATGCAGAAATCCAGGTAATTCTAAAGGGAGCACATACTTTTTCTTCCACTGTAGCTATTTACATACATAAATGTAAACATGTTTAAAGCATATTTACAACATTCATAGAAACTCAATCAGAAGATAGTTCTAGAAATTTGGTATGAATAGTTGCTTGTTACAATGTTATTACTTTGGTAAACTGACACAGGACCATTATGTTGGAGAATTCCTGCAATAGCCTAATCTGCAATGACAATGAGCCTCAGTTAAATATGCAGTGCCCTACCATAACCCTTACTCGAAGGCCACTGATTGTCTAGGCAAAGTTGAGGCAGGTCTGTGTTTGGATAGACTGGTTTGGCTTCTTTCATAGCCCTCCAGCATGCGTGAATCATTCCATCAACTTGTTGCTATGTCCTGAATCCTGATTATATTGTCTGTCTGTTAAACTACCTCTGGTCTCCTCAAATCAAATCAAATTTTATTGGTCACATACACATGGTTAGCAGATGTTAGAGTGTAGCGAAATGCTTAAGCTTCTAGATCTGACAGTGCAGCAGTATCTAACAGGTAATATCTAACAAATTCCACAGCTAAACCTAATACACACAATCTAGTAAAGGAATGGGAGGAGAATATATAAGTATAAAATGTATGGATGAGCAGTGAAAGAGCGGCTAAGATGCAGTAGATAGTGAAGGATACAGTATATACATGATGAGTAATGTGCATTATTAAAGTGACTAGTGTTCCATTTATTAATGTGGCCAAATAAATCTAGGTTAAGTACACAGTGGTGCAACGACAGTCGTTGATTGCTCTCTGTGCTAGTGGTGGCTGTTTTGACAATCTGATGATCTTGAGATATAAGCTGTTTTTCAATCTCTCGGTCCCAGCTTCGATGCACCTGTACTGACCTCGCCTTCTGGATGATAGCGGGGTAAACAGGTAGTGGCTCAGGTGGTTATTGTCCTTGATGATCTTTTGTGCCTTCCTGTGACATCGGGTGCTGTAGGTGTCCTGGAGGTCGCGTAGTTTACCCCCGATAAAGCTGTTGCGCCTTCTTCACCACACTGTCTGTGTGCGTGGACCATTTCAGTTTGTCGGAGATATGTACACAGAGGAACTTAAAACCTTCCACATTCTCCACTGCGGTCCCATCGATGTGGAGGGGGGTGCTCCCTCTGCTGTTTCCTGATGTCCCCGATCATCTCCTTTGTTTTGTTGACGTTGAGAGGTTATTTTCCTGACACCACACTCCAAGTGCCCTCACATCCTCCCTGTAGGCCGTCTCGTCGTTGTTGGTAATCAAGCCTACCACTGTAGTGTCGTCTGCAAACTTGATGATTGAGTTGGAGGCGTGCATGGCCACGCTGTGATGGGTGAACAGGGAGTACAGGAGAGGGCTGAGAACGCACCCTTGTGGGGCCCCAGTGTTGAGCATCAGTGGAGTGGAGATGTTGTTTCCTACCTTCACTACCTGGGGGCAGCCCGTCAGGAAGTCCAGGACCCAGTTGCACAGGGCGGGGTCGAGACCAAGGGTTTCAAGCTTAATGATGAGTTTGAAGGGTACTATGGTGTTGAATTCTGAGCTGTAGTCAATGAACAGCATTCTTACATAGGTATTCCTCTTGTCCAGATGGGATAGGGCAGTGTGTAGTGTGATGGCGATTGCATCGTCTGTGGACCTATTGGGGCGGTAAGCAAAAAACAAGTGAGTGCTATGGGGTGATAGTCATTTAGTTCAGTTACCTTTGCTTTCTTGGGAACAGGAACAAAAGTGTCCCTCTTGAAGCGTGTGGGGAAAGCAGACTGGGATAGGGATTGATTGAATATGTCCGTAAACACACCAGCCAGCTGGTCTGCGCATGCTCTGAGGACGTGACTAGGGATTCCGTCTGGGCCGGCGGCCTTGCGAGGGTTAACATATTTTAAATGTTTTACTCACGTCAGCCATGGAGGATAGCCCACAGTCTTTGGGAGTGGGCCTTGTCGGTGGCACTGTATTGTCCTCAATGCGCGCAAAAAATTAGTTAATTTGTCTGGGAGCAAGATAATACTGTTGAGTGTCTATGTTTACCTCTAGGCAGACATACAAAAATATGCCTCTGCTTTGTTCACTGTTCTGCTGTTTACCTTCAACATATAGCTTTCACAGCACCTGCTGATGCCTCTAAGGCTATTGATGTAAACAGACTACTCCCCCTGGTGGTGTAACCAGGGACGACCTTATATCAGTTCAATGTAGTACTGCATGTAATCTCAGAAGCCCTGACCAGAACCACGTTTCACATACACGCTTACCGTTTAATGATCACGGTTGGTCACAAGAGACTATGCGGTATATAACCTCACACTGTAGTAGAGGTCGACCGATTAATCGGAATGACCGATTTAATTAGGGCCGATTTCAAGTTTTCATAACAATTGGAAATCGATATTTTTGGGTGCTGATGTTGCCTGTTTTTTTGTTTGTTACACCTTTATTCAATCTTTATTTAACTAGGCAAGTCCGTTAAGAACACATTCTTATTTTCAATGACGGCCTAGGAACGAGGCAAAACAACAGATCTTTACCTTGTCAGCTCGGGGGATCCAATCTTGCAACCTTACAGTTAACTAGTCCAACACAATAACGACCTGCCACATGAGGACCCCACCTGTTACGTGAATGCAGTAAGCCAAGATAAGTTGCTAGCTAGCATTAAACTTATCTTATAAAAACAATCAACGACTGTCGTTGCACCACTGTGTACTTAACCATAAACATCAATGCATTTCTTAAAATCAATGCGCAAGTATATATTTTTAAACCTGCATATTTAGCTAAAATAAATCTAGGTTAGCAGGCAATATTAACCAGGTGAAATTGTGTCACTTCTCTTGAGTTCATTGCACGAAGAGTCAGATTATATGCAACAGTTTGGGCCACCTGGTTCTTTGCGAACGAATTTGCCAGAGTTTTACGTAATTATGACATAACATTGAAGGTTGTGCAATGTAACAGCAATATTTAGACTCATGGATGCCACCCGTTAGATAAAATACAGAACGGAATAAATGTTTTGTTTTCGAGGTGATAGTTTCCGGATTTGACCTAAGGCTCGTATTTCTGTGTGTTTATTATAGTTAATATTATAGTTTTTATTTGATAGAGCAGTCTGACTGAGGGGTGGGAGGCAGCAGCAGGCTCGTAATAGTCAAAGGTATATGGTTTAGAGAGAAATAGTCAACGCGTTATAATTCCTGTAATAACTTGCGGCTGAACTTGAAAGAGGTTCCTTCGTTATTTTACCGTCCATGTCTTCCATAGAGAATGTCTTGATCTACTTCCAATACGGTCTGTGTTTCGTGCTTAAACCGCCTCTGTTCATGTCTTCCATAGAGAATGTCTTGATCTACTTCCAATACGGTCTGTGTTTCGTGCTTAAACCGCCTCTGTTCATGTCTTCCATAGAGAATGTCTTGATCTACTTCCAATACGGTCTGTGTTTCGTGCTTAAACCGCCTCTGTTCATGTCTTCCATAGAGAATGTCTTGATCTACTTCCAATACGGTCTGTGTTCCGTGCTTAAACCGCCTCTGTTCATGTCTTCCATAGAGAATGTCTTGATCTACTTCCAATACGGTCTGTGTTTCGTGCTTAAACCGCCTCTGTTCATGTCTTCCATAGAGAATGTCTTGATCTACTTCCAATACGGTCTGTGTTTCGTGCTTAAACCGCCTCTGTTCATGTCTTCCATAGAGAATGTCTTGATCTACTTCCAATACGGTCTGTGTTTCGTGCTTAAACCGCCTCTGTTCATGTCTTCCATAGAGAATGTCTTGATCTACTTCCAATACGGTCTGTGTTTCGTGCTTAAACCGCCTCTGTTCATGTCTTCCATAGAGAATGTCTTGATCTACTTCCAATACGGTCTGTGTTTCGTGCTTAAACCGCCTCTGTTCATGTCTTCCATAGAGAATGTCTTGATCTACTTCCAATACGGTCTGTGTTTCGTGCTTAAACCGCCTCTGTTCATGTCTTCCATAGAGAATGTCTTGATCTACTTCCAATACGGTCTGTGTTTCGTGCTTAAACCGCCTCTGTTCATGTCTTCCATAGAGAATGTCTTGATCTACTTCCAATACGGTCTGTGTTTCGTGCTTAAACCGCCTCTGTTCATGTCTTCCATAGAGAATGTCTTGATCTACTTCCAATACGGTCTGTGTTTCGTGCTTAAACCGCCTCTGTTCATGTCTTCCATAGAGAATGTCTTGATCTACTTCCAATACGGTCTGTGTTTCGTGCTTAAACCGCCTCTGTTCATGTCTTCCATAGAGAATGTCTTGATCTACTTCCAATAAGGTCTGTGTTTCGTGCTTAAACCGCCTCTGTTCATGTCTTCCATAGAGAATGTCTTGATCTACTTCCAATACGGTCTGTGGTTCGTGCTTAAACCGCCTCTGTTCATGTCTTCCATAGAGAATGTCTTGATCTACTTCCAATACGGTCTGTGTTTCGTGCTTAAACCGCCTCAGCGTTTTGATACCCGTGTAAATCTCACTAGGATAAGGTAATGTTTGTCAACATATTTTCATAATTCCACTCTACAAAAAATAAGATCTTCATATATATTTAGCCAATATATTACCTTGTCCTATGGATATCTACACAGTTATAAAATTGGCAAGGTGGTGTAAGCCTACACGAAACACAGACCTTATTTTAAGTGAATCTAAAAAAATATCCTATGGAATAAATGAATGAAGAAACCACTTTTCAGATTTTGCTAGAAGGTATCATGGGAAATATGACTCACACTTTGGTAGTCAATTCTTACCATGTCCATTATTAAAATAGGATTTCCTGCATATAGAAATTAGAGTTTTTGTTTTCAAAATTCATCACAGGAAACTTAAACTCTATTTTTTTAAACTCGAAATAAAAAAATACCACCAACCTGTGGAATCACCTTAAGAACACCCATCCAAAAGCCCATATGTATTATATTAAGTATAAATAAAAGTGTTCATTGTTCATTCAGTATTGTTGCAATTGTCATTATTACAAACATGTGTGTGTATATACAGTGGGGCAAAAAAGTATTTAGTCAGCCACCAATTGTGCAAGTTCTCCCACTTAAAAAGATGAGAGGCCTGTCATTTTCATCATAGGTACACTTCAACCATGACAGACAAAATGACATTAATACAGGTAACGAGTGGAGGACAGAGGAGCCTCTTAAAGAAGTTGTTACAGGTCTGTGAGAGCCAGAAATCTTGCTTGTTTGTAGGTGACCAAATACTTATTTTCCACCATAATTTGCATATTCATAAAAATCCTACAATGTGATTTTCTGGATTTTTTTTCTCATTTTGTCTGTCATAGTTGAAGTGTACCTATGATGAAAATTACAGGCCTCTCTCATCTTTTTAAGTGGGAGAACTTGCACAATTGGTGACTGACTAAATACTTTTTTGCCCCAGTGTATATACATTAAAAAAATCGACCGATTAATCAGCATTGGCTTTTTTGTCTTCCAATAATCGGTATCTGCGTGTTGAATAATCATAATCGGTCAACCTCTACACTGTAGTAGTGTGTAGAAACTACTAGGAAGCGGAACAACTCAGTCTTTCAAGACAATATCTCTGACCTGTGAACTGAGTTGTGGTCTCTTCTCTCCTGTGTGTAGCTTTAGTTTCTTCTGTTCGTGAGTTAGTATATCTGATCCTAGACCTGTGTTGTCTCCTAGCTTTGGCTTCCTGACTCGCTCCGGCAGCAACCACAGCAGCCGTAGTCCCAGTGAAAACAAGGCTGCTTCTTCCAGGGAAATCATCGACGACACCAAGACCACCACAGAGACAGAAACCAGACGATCACCATGACAACCCTCAACACCCGTCCAACTACACTTGTCCTCCATTCTGTTCAGTGAATGTTTTATACTGGTTAGGTCTCCATAGCAGCCCTAAGAAAGGAAGAGCATTCTCTCATGCCTTCCCTCTTTCTTTTTTACTACCTCCTCGTCCTTGCTCTATATACCTTTCTCTCCCCGTCTCTCTCAGGAAGAGGTGCAGAATGGTGAAATGGCCAACTGTACACTGTCAACTGAATTGACAATAACCATGCAGGACATTAGTAACAGGAAAATCTCTGTTGAATCTCTGAAGCAAATTTGTATTGCAATATTTTAATAAAGATTTTAAGATGTATTTTGACCACAGAAATCATTAGTAATTGCAGGAACACATTTGTGCCAGAAGAGGGCATCCTAACTATTAACAACCATGGTGGAATTCCATGTGTTTAACATTTTTCCTCGTGTGTTTTTTTTTTGTTGCCATGCCTTGTGGTTGTTGTAATTCTAATTCTCTGTCATGGACATGGTGTGAGTTATAGGGAACGTTTTGCAGTAAAGTACACTGTGTGTTGATTCTGACACTGAATGTATTGCCTCATAGTAACAGTCATTTATTGATTAGACTTTATATTCTTAACCATCAGCTCATCTCACATATTTGACAGAGTCTTATTATGAGTTCAATCATGTCTTCCCCAGGACCATGAATTGGATATTGGGGTTGATTGTTATGTGTGTGTGTGTGTGTGTGTGTGGTGTGTGTGCCTGTCTGTCCTGTGCGTGTGCCTGCCTGTCTGTCTGTGTGTGTTCACTGGGGCACCAGCACCTGTACGTTGGTTACTGTACATACAGAGGAAGTGTGTGTTTCCTTGAAAGGAAATGGTGTGTGTGCTCTCACGCTCCTTCCATCTCACCATGTCGTTAAACACACACACACACACAACAATGGCTGCCGCTGCCCCCTACCATATCTTATCGGTACTCAGACCTCTCAGACTCTGATGTCGTTTTCTGACATTCTAAATTAATCTGACATTCTAAATTAATTAATGCTGCTGGTGATAGTGTGGAATGATGTATTTTCCTGCAACACTGTATTGTACATTTCATTTTTGTAAGCATGACTGTTTTTAAATGGAGAAGCTTTTGTGCTACAAAAACTAAATAAATATCTGACATTCAATCTGAAGTGTGTATTGTGGGAGAATGAGAGTTGGACTGTCAACATACATCAATTTGCCAAGAGAACATCCCACTTCTGATCTTTTTTACAAGTTTTTTGTATGTGTATGTTTGTGAGCTGTAGGAAGTTATTGTGTGGGAGACAGAAGTACAGTACACAAATAAACTTGCAAAACACACTGCTCACCTCTTCCCAGAATCTCTCAGTATGTGGTGATGTCTTTAAAAAGCCTTACTGAGGCAGATTGAATGGGAGGAAGTGGTTCTAACTTCCCCAGGAAAGAGGGAGAGGAAACATAGGGGTTTGGACAGCTCAGTCAGGCATTACTGGGCCTACAACTACAAGCCTAATGATTGACGAGAGCTGGGCTGGGCAGAAAGACGGAGAGGGGAAAAAAAGAGACTGACTTCCAAGACCACAGAGCTGGGCTGGGGAAAAAGAAAGGTAAAGAGAGAGAGTGACTTGGGAGAAAGACATAGGGAGAGAAAGAATCGAGAAAGAGAGGAGAGTGCTTTCAATTTCCATTGTCCTCTTCTGGACTTGGGAAGAGAATAGTGAGAGAAAGAGGAGAAAAGGAGAAAGTGATTTTTCCGGGATAGGATTCTGGTTTTGGGACAGGGACAGGCGTGATTTGGACGGTCTGAGACCTTTTGTGGGCTGGTACGGACCTGGTTGTGGGGTGGACATGGGCCTGTTTCTGACGGGTCTAGGATTACTGCTCTGCTGTTCCCTCTCCTCCCCTCAGAGACTGGCTCCCTCAGAGAGAAATGTCTGCCAGGACCTCAGGTGATGATTACATTCCACTCTCACACCTTATTTTTCTCTCTCGCTTTCATGTTCTGCCTTTTCCATCAAGCAGTATATTCTTGTTTTATGAAACATTCTCAGA